>NC_088858.1:55530106-55830106 GCF_963853765.1 Magallana gigas | reverse complement strand
CTGGCGCTCCTCCTCAAGGCATTGTTCGCAAGGTTGATGCCTGTGTCGCTATTTCTAAAGACTTGATCAGTGCAATAAACGAGAAGATTTCTGGGTTAGGAGACAGTGCATTCAATCTAAGAAACAACAAATATACAAGATTCGTATTTTGTGACTTGACCTTATCTAGTGTCTCAGAGAGCGACTCCCTACTGTCCACCAAATATATTGACGCTGTTGCAGATCCAACATCTAAGAAGGTAGAGCTTGAGTCCATAAAGAGAGAGGAAGAGAACCAAATGAAGTTTCAGGCACTGCAAGAACAGCAACGACAACTACTTGAAGCCAAATAACTTGAAGTTAGAAAACTACAAGTGGAGAAGTCAGTAGCGATTTGGGAAGCAAAACTTCACGCCTACTCTGATCTGCTGCAAGGATGAGGGAACGTCGCTGGAGCCACTAGTAGCAATTCAACTGTTTTGCCTGTCGTCATGCCTACGATCCATCCCACTGTGGCGCCTGTTGTCACGCCTACGAGCCAACCTACCATTTCGCCTGTCGTCACGCCTACGATCCAACCTACCGTTGTGCCCGTCGTCACGCCTATGATACAACCTTACGTTGCGCCTGTCGTCACGCCTGTGAGCCAACCTTACGTCTACCTGTCGTTACGCCTGTGAGCCTTTAGCAAGAGTGTTCGCAGACTCAATGAATCTCAATAGACTCCCCATACCGGAGACGTCTGCGTTTACAGGATTCACAAAGATTTGTAGAATGGAAGACAGTCTTTCGTGCATTGATAGAACGTTAAGGCATTCCAGAGCAAGTCAGATTTTTTTATCAGAAAAGATACGTTGCAGGTGAAGCATTGCAGGCCATTGACGAATTCTTCTACAGCGGAAGCGGCTCTGTATATGAAAACGCCAGAAAAGTCCTCCAAAACCGGTATGGTCACCCATTTGTTATACAGAAAGCGTTTCGAAAGAGACTAGAAAACTGACCCAAAGTCTCAGAAGGGTAGTCGCAGGCTCTGAGAGATTATGGCGACTTTCTACAAGCCTGTCGAGATGCTACGTCTCGGGTACCAAGCCTTAAGATCCTGGATGACTGTTCTGAAAATCGTGAAATCTGTAAGGACACTGTGTGCTCTTGACATTATTTTGTTTTTTTTAATTGTTTTTTTATCCATTTTTTGTTCTTTATTTAGCTCTTATTAGTTTTTACACTTTTGCGTATATTTATGTGGTCATTTACTGATCCTGTCTCCCCTACAGACCTTCATTACGAATTATCTTACTAGTAAAACTCAATTACAGCAACCCCTTGTTAGCAAATTAATTCGTGTGCTGTCTATAGTTTAAAATTTAAATTCTTCAGAAATATTTTTGTACAAGTTAACCACTCTGAGTTTAGTATATCCGGTAATCCTTTTTGGTACAAGTTAACTACAACGTATATCTGGTCAATCACTCACTTCCTGTCAGCCTTACTGACCAGTCCGGTCTCACTTTGTCTATCGTCTTCAATCTGGTTAGATGCGTGCCTCGAGCCACTAAGTAAGTCTTTTTTATTGAAGTAATTGCTTAAATCTGTCAGTATGTAATTGTATTTTTGAAGTTTAGTTACAGATGACAATTTTATTATGCAGATAAAACATTCTCAAAAGTATGGCACGCCATTATGGTCTTTAAAGTAATTTACATATTTTTTCTATGTATGAAGTAAGGTTCTATATTTTCCTATTTAGTAATTTGTTATTTCTATTTGTTGTAGTTTTTTACCAATATTATTCACGACGGCAACGTTTTCCATACAAAATAAACTATGAAACCCGTGTGACTTTTGTTTACGTTGTGCGTTGTGCAAGGTTAGCTATCTGTCTGCACCAGGCAGAATAGTAAAAAATTAGTGAATTCGTTTGGCATGTCTGCTGCGGATCGACGGATACGGAAACTCACACCCAAAGGCCTCGCCATCTTCAACGAACAGTGTGAAAAGCTGAAAAGAAAAACCGATGAAACCTGGGCGGAAGTGGAGGATGCTCTTGTAACATCTGGAACATGCGCAAAGGACTTCCACAAAATA
The DNA here is from genome assembly GCF_963853765.1 of Magallana gigas. NCBI lineage: Eukaryota > Metazoa > Mollusca > Bivalvia > Ostreida > Ostreidae > Magallana > Magallana gigas. The sequence continues at coordinate 55,828,042 of NC_088858.1, read as the reverse complement.
AGAGAAGTAGAACGTTTAATTTCTGTGAAATTCAAAGATTTCTGTATCGCTAGCGAAGACTATAAGAAATATCTACTTTCTCAAAATACAGAGGAGGCAGTCAACTTGTTAAATGAATTAGAAGTTTCAATGAACAAGTGTTTTTCAATTGTAAAAAGAACAAGTGATGATTTGAAGGAAACCAAATTTGAACTCCTTGAAACACTAAGTCATGTGTCGTCTAATGTATCAAGTTTTCAAAGAGCTAAAGCGCAAGCTGAAAGGGCGAAACTAGAACTGATCAAGAAAGAAGGTGAGCTTTTAAAACAAAAAACTGATATCGAAGCAAAAATTAGTATCGTCAGACAGGAGAAAGAAATCATCTCAGCAGAAGCGGACTTCACAGAAGAAGAAAAGATTGATCTTCCGATCTACTCAAGGGAACAGATGACGAGTGCGTTTATCCTCAAACACGACCATAACCCATCAAATACCGAAGATGACCACATTCAACAAAATCAACCATATTTTGAACAGAATCCACCAATCAGTGTTCAACATCCAGAGGCGGATGGCCGACATCCGGGATATCTAAATGCAGTTAATCAAGGTTGTGTTCCGTCAATTCCAATTCATCAAATGCATCAATTGTGTGCGCCTTCTAATTCAGTGAATCCAGTTTGTTCTACCTCGATTTCAGTGCCTCAAGTTTGTGCTTCTCAAAATTCAGAGTCTCAAGTGAATGTCCCTTTAAATTCAGTGTCTCAAGTGAGTGTTCCTTCAAATTCAGTGCCTCAGATGCGTGTTCCAAATTCAGTTGATCAACGGAGTGCTACATTGAATGCAACTTCTCAAGTGTTCGTTCCCTCGAATTCAATGCGTCAAGTTTGTGTTACTACAAATTCATTGCCTCATGTAATTACCGCTCCAAATCTAGTACCACCACGGACCGACAACACTTCGACAATGGCCGACTTTTCAAAGTTTTTGCTACGCAAGGATTTTCTACTCACAAGATTCACCAACTTTGATGATCGTCCAGAAAATTTCAATTCTTGGAGTTCTTCATTCCGGAGTGTTATTCTAGAACTTGGTGTCACAGAGTTTGAGGAAATGGATCTACTTGTGAAATGGTTGGGTCCAGAGTCGTCAAAGTTTGCACGCACACTGCGCTCCGCAAACACCCACAATCCTAGCCTAGGTGTAAAGCGTATTTGGGATAGACTGAACGATAAATATGGGAGACCTGAGATGGTGGAACATGCTCTAAAACAGAAACTACACTCGTTCCCAACCCTCACAAATAAAGATCATGCCAAATTGTATGATCTCGTGGACATTCTCACCGAAATTGAATCGGCGATGACTAATCCAAAATACGAAATTTGTCTGAGCTACTTCAATTCATCTACTGGAGTACTACCCATAGTTGCCAAACTACCCATATCTCTACAAGACAAGTGGACCTCTCAAGCAGCTGGATATAAAAAACGGAATGATGTAGCATTCCCTCCATTTTCCTTTTTTGTCGAGTTCATCCGTGAAATGTGTGAAATCCGTAACGATCCTGGACTTGTATGTCAACCGTCCACAAACACGTTATCTTTCAGCACTTCTACACAGACCGTCCACTGCGTAGGACGGGATTTTTCTTTCTCGGGCTTATGATCTTTAATACAATGATGTAGTTGCCACGTTCCAATCCGGTGTTTCATATACATGTATATTATTCAGTTTTTAGTTTAGTGCTAGTTTTGTAGATGGCTTTCTTCTTTCAGTTTTAATTTTGTTGTCCTGAAGAAGGGACGGGTTGTCCCGATTTGACAATATTTTATTTTATTGTCCGTGTTGTTAGTTATTTTTAGTGCTTATATATATATATATATATATATATATATATATATATATATATATATATATATATATATATATATATATATATATGGTTGAAACCATGTTAAAACAGATTGGCGCAGATAAAAAAAAAGAAGACAATTTTGGAATATTTTGCGTAAAATTGGTAGTAACCAAGTAAGTCGTGCCTTGAAAACCTACGATTTATCCTAGTTTTATGTAATTTTTTTCTGCACATTTGGACCATTTTTATAAAAATACACATACCTATGAAAGAAGTCTAATTTAAATTAATGGAAGGGAAAATTTCCAAAATAACTCTAATTAGACATTGTCATTTTCCCTCGTTAAAATTCACAGGAACGAAATCAGATTTCATATGGAGATCTATTATTGGGAATACTGACATCTTTTCTCTATTCGGAAGTCATTCAGAATACGTCGGACAATTTTTTTAAACGTTATCATCCGGGTAACTTCATGTCTTTAGCAATGGAAAATCAGCGTAGACATTATTTTAGTCCTGTATTGAAACCTGACAAACAAGAGGGGTCGTCTAAAAAAGAAAATTTTAGGATTTGTTCATACTATTGAATGAAGATTGTTTGAACCTAGAGGTATTCATATATATCGAATAATTCAAGAATATATGTGGCAAAAAATATCTTGGGATAGACTATACTCCCTTCTCAAACAATATTCATAAGCCGCACGTCAAAATCCTAAAGGATGACGTTTACTCAAAATGAAAATAAAATCCACTGATGATAATGAAAAGCCTTCTATTGTTTGTTATAGACCTTATAGATAGTAGTGTTATTTTTTTCTTTCCATATATTTTCAAAATCAAGAAAAATCCAATAAATTTTTACACTACGATTGAGATTTTCTTCATTGTGTAACTGTTACAGTTTATGAGTGATAGTGACACTAAATAGATGCAAAACATTAAAATTTCAGCAAACAATTTAAAAAAATATTCCAGTCCAAATTTCCTCTTTCAGTTTTCAAACCCTTACCCATTTTTGATCCAATGCTACAAAAAATTGAATGATGATGATACAAAAACTTTTATAGTATTAAACTACTTATATTGACCTTATTTTTATAGGCATACAATTTATACAAGGTCAATGATCAAAATTTTGAGCTATGGTGTTTTTTATCGGTTTCAAGCATTTTTCAATATTTTTGCAATTCGTGTCATACAATAATCTTAATGAATAAGTAAAGTAAAACCAACAGAAAATATGCATAACTATATAGACTAATTTATAAAATCTTTACTTTTAATATTAACGTATTGCAAAAATGTTTTAGCGGAAAAAAAAATCTACAAAATTTAGTTCGAATTTCCTGTTTGGCTAAAAGTCTATATTTGTTTGAGCCTAATTCCACAATATAGTAGAAATATCAAATGTTATGTCTATAATAATTCATCTCATAGATACTTTTTTGTGTTTAGAACAAATTTTACTCATGACAATGAACTTTATAACAATCCGAAATTGAGAACCCAAACTTTGAGTAAACAATACCCTTAACGAATGCCTAAAATACATTTGTACGAGCAAGTTCACATTCAGATACCCAAAATGCTAAAACCCAAACGGGACATATTGGGTGAATACATTAAAGTCAAATTAGTAAATAATCAGGGCAAAGTCATGCAAATCACAACGGAGAGGAATCAGTAATTCATGAATAGAAATTATCCTGATAATATTCAGAATTGTATTCAACAATACGGTAATCTCTACCTGCTCCTTTTTTGCGCCATTTTGTTCTCGTTTCAAACTACCTAAAGTGTTGTTGTGAGTTCTAGTCCCTCGAAATTCTTCCTTGCTGTATTCTCGGAGACCATGATTTGAACAAACTTGAATCTACACTACCTGTTCAAATCATGGTCCCCGGGCGTAGGGTGGGGCCACAATTAGGGGATACATTTTTATACGGGAATATATAGAGAAAATCTTTTAAAAAATTTCTTTTAAAAACTATTTGGCCAAGAAAGCTCAAATTGGCGTGTAACCATGCTCAGATAATGTAGATTCAAGTTTGTTCAAATAATGGTCCCTGGGGGTAGGGCGGGGCCACAATGGGGGATAAATTTTTAAAGGAAAGCCCAAATTTGAGTGGAAGCATCCCCAGATCGTATAGATTCAAGTTTGTTTAAATAATAGTCCAGGGCTATGGTGAGGCCACAATGGGGGATGAATTTTTACATAGGAATATATAGAGAAAATCTTTAAAAATCTTTTTAAAGACTATTTGGCCAGAAAAAGCTGAAACTTGTGTAGAATCATCCTCGGGTAGTGTAAATTCAAGTTTCAAAATCACAATCCCTAGTGATAGGGCGGGGCCGTGATGGCGGTTTGAATTTTTACATAGGAAAATATAGAAAAAATCTTTAAAAATATTCTGGGAAAGTTTACGGTCCAAAACTCAGTACTTAGTGTGAAAGCACAGGTTATGCAGATTTAAGTTTGATGAAACCATGATTCCCTAGAGAAATATGGGGCCACGAAATGAGGGGGGGGGGGGTATATAGGAATAGAGAAAAATCTTCTTACAGGTACAACAGCAAAAAGGGCTTGGTATTTACCAAAAAAGAGGCAGATTTTCAATTTTCTTTAGCAAGATCTATTGTACTTAGTTGTCAAGATATTTTGATAATGTAATGCTAATTTGATCAGAATTAAGGCAATTGTTGCTCAGGTGAGCGATGTGGCCCTTGGGCCTCTTGTTAGAAGATTCTAAATTATCGCCCTTTGGTAACACGGACGTTATTCTATAATTTCCCGCATGAAAAAGCAGATCACAAGCTTTAATCTACAATTTCAAATAATTCTTTACAACCAGACAAGCTTCCACAAAACTTTCAACTTTTCTTACCAAACGGTTTTTAGACGATGTAAAAGTTCCAACAATTTTTCAAAGATTCTAAATTATTGCCCATTGATAACATGGACGTTATTATAAATTTCACAGCATGAAAAAACAGATCGAAGATAAATGATAGTATAGTGCGTATTTTATTTTAAGTAAATAAAAATGTATAAAAGTTAGTAACAAATGTAATGTTTTTATATTTTCATTTCTTAATATGCATTTTACAAACTCTTTTTAAAATGTGCAAATAAAATACTAAACAATGAGATAGTCAATGTTAGCTGTCATTTCAACGTTAATTAAAACAAGACACAAGTTGGTCAAGCTCAATATCCTTTTTCCATTGTAAAAATTAAACCGAAAGGTTAACAAGTCGAGTTTATTAAGACATCAAAAACATTGAATTCTGTAAAATGCAACGTCACAAGCGAAAATCAAAATTAACGCTTGTGGCTGTTACAGTGGCTTTTCCATTTGTACAAACTTACACTTAAGATAAAATAGGATTTTTAAGATAAAAATCACATTTGCAGACATGACAAGAATATAAGTATAAGCATTAGCGCGTTACTCAATATGTATGCACACACCGCTGCAGTTATGAGACTATCGTTCAAAAATAATGATTCAATGCTTAAATATACTATGCGAAATCTTCTTAAACTGTGCAAATGAAAAACCTTATAGTATAAAAAACACAAACATATATCGCTAGAGCTCAATGCCCAGTCATTAATAATTTAAACTATCTAAGTAAACGTTAGCTCAAATGAGTTAAACACAAAAAATTTTCTGTAAACAGTATTTTAAAAAATGTTCAATTTTAAAGCAATATCGAAGATGGCATTAATTTAAAACTCTAATAGATTTTCTTAGAAGAAAAAACTTAGATGTTTGCAAAATTCTATTTATAACAGGCAAGGCAGAAAAAAAATACAGAATAATGTCGTACATGTGCGCTTTACATGCGTTAGAAAAAAAACTGCTGAACGAATTTCGTAATTAACTACATGTGTATGGTAGTTTTATATAGAACGCTAACAACAAAGGTATTTTAACATTAACGAGGCCGAGTACAGAACGAGTACGCACGCTTTCGCACAGCGTTTCATTTGTATTGTGACGTCATCTTTTTGCTTGGTTGACGCCATGGCGTGATAGTTTCAACTGCAGATATTTAGCGAAAATTGTTGAAAATATCTCGTTTGATGCGTAAAAATAATGTTATATTGTGGAATAAACATAAATGTCTCGAAGTATAAGCTATATTTGGGCTCGGGTCGAAAATGAGAAGAGTGTTCAGCAAGCCTAGCCTTCTGTCACGTTTTCTTAACCCGCCTAAATATAGCTAAATTCATATATTTCAGACAGTAACCATGTATTTTATATCAATGACCCTTAATATGTGATGTTATATATTTTTTTATTTCTTAAATATGTCTGAATGTTTTAAGAATACTATTTAGATCACCTTTTCCGCTTTTGTCAAATAAAAAATAGCCATTATCTGACGAATCTGGGAAATTGGGCATATAAAAATCAACTTTGATAAGACCCCTGGAACAAACCAGGAGGTAAAAGGTTTTTTTTATTTGACCATTAGATGCCTTTTAGCAATAACATTTATATGTAGAACAGAAAAAGAAATCCCTAGGGCAGAAGTTTTGAAAAAATGTAAAAAATATGCAAAATTGATACATTTCAAGTAAAATCCCATAGGGTCCTATGTTAAAGATTAACACACTTTGAGATGACCTCCTAAACAAACGGTGTGGTAAATGTCTTATTCTTTAATCTTAAAATAATAATTATATCAGTAGAAATTCATGTAAAAAGTTTCATCCAAAAATCTAGGGCAGAACAAATTAGACCCGGCCTCGTTAAATAAATGCGAGAGGCAACCGTTATGTTGAATTATTTGATTTTTTAAAACAATTAAAGCTACCTAGCTACAATGGCCAAAATTGTTAACAGGCATTTAATTGTCAATCATTCAAAATATTCACAGTATCATTTATAATGTCAACAACTTGCATGTGTTTTATTTCAACAAGCATACACTGCATAAAAAGAAAGTAGATTTTAGAACATAGAAATAATAAATAGAACAACACATATTTAATTCAATATTTCGAAATAACAATTAATCTTGTAGTTTTTAAGATGGAATTAAAAATATGAAGAACTAGGAACAGTTTTTCATATCTTGCCATGTTTTAGATTAATGTTTTAAAATATCACAGGAAATTGTAATGTAACTTTTCTTAACACAGGAATACCAATAAATTAAAAATCTATAAATTGTTACCTGATTAAACTTTTTCAATGTTAGTTGTGACGTCACAGACAGTGTATTTTCCCGTAGTTTTTATAAAAATGAACAGAATACACTAGTTCCTTAGTAGTTTTTGAATAAAAAAATTATGTCCGCAGCTGTCGCCCACGATGAAACTCGCATAATAACTTTATCATGTAATATCACAAAAATAAACAAATTTAATTGTGGAGACGGCTGCGGACACATTTTGCTTTTCATGAGACTATGAGAAAATGTGCAATTTTTTTTTATCATTTTAGACCAAATCTCTTAGAAATATGCCAAAATTTTGAAGTCATAATTAATTTTTCAAACAAGATAAAAGTGTGTAACTTGATACTTAATATACACACATGTTCAAGATGGCATATTTGTATTTTTATGAGGTTTAAACAACTTTTGAATTTTAGGGCAAACATTGAGAGAAAATGTACCGTCTTCTTTTTATCAGAAGACAACCAACAATTACCATAACAAAAGATACAGGTCCACTATACGGTCATATGACCATATTTGCATCACCCCAAAAAAGTCTTAACTTCTGTTTCATTGCAATGAATTTCACAATTTAAAATTAGTACACTTTGGACATTAAAACAATACAATTAGTTTATCGCCCGCAACTGTTAAAGTACAAAATACAATCTTATAAATTCTAATATATAGTTTCTATGTGGCCATATCACCATACCCAAAGGCCCTGAAAAAAGGGTCATAAACTTCCTAATTTAGGTAGAGGGTCTCATAGACACCATAACCATTCACAAATTCGTTATAAGGTCTCATGTACATGGCTTTATCGACATCATAACAATGCATTTAATTTTTTGCTTTCTTATATGTGTTGGAGTAGAGCAGATTTTTGAAAATTTAGCCTTTTTGGTGTAAGTTGTCCAAGCTCATGAAGACCTTAGGTGGTATGGCCATGCATCTCACAATTTTCTGTTCTCTTATCCTATCGATTCAGGTGACTTAGAAATCTGCAATATTTATCTTTTGTTTTCTTTTCAGCATTGAATAGAAAAATTGAAGCATAGCATACAGATCGGGCAAAACAACGAGGCTGGCGATCAGACTCAATATTACTATGGCCACAGATCCAACATATACCACCTCTGGTCTTGAGTCCTGGGCCGATGTCTTGCTTCTTATGTATTTTGATGTCTTCTCTTTCTTAACTGATAAATTTTGTACGACTGCTTCTATTTTTGTCTTCAATTCCAGTGCTGTCAAGGAACCATTAGCCTTGGTACAGGTGCATTGACATGCACCATCTTGAGAACTGTTGAATGAAATCGACTCAAGTCTAGTGGTTCTGGTGGTTAATGCACTCGTAGAACTGTTGGGTGTCGTCAGGGAGAACAAAGCAGTGGTGGCGTCAGGAGTAGTGAGAGAAGCTGGAGAAGACAAATTGTGCTTGTTGTACTCGATGGAGTAGAATAACTAGTAGTAAGTAAAGACTAGGGGTTGATAATGGTTTGTGTTGTGCATCACTGTTTACTTATGTATGTGTACTATGAAAAAATCAATAGATATAGTTCATAAAACTAGGTGACTTAGAAATCTGTAATAGACAATTTTGTTAGAAAAATAGCTTGCATACATGGGGCAGAAATATCCCATTATTAAAAACGGAAAAAGTACTGACTACCAACAGTCTCAATTGAATTAATTTTTTGGTAGTCAATACAACGAACTTGTCAGTAAATACAATCTTCCACTAAGTCGTATGCTGACTGACGTTTTTTCTACTTACTGTCAGACCATAATTAGGCACCTAATTGTCTGTGAATTCTTCCTGGTTTTTCTCTATCACGCCAAAGAGCACATGGCAGGTGTAACCAGATAGCAAAAGATATTCACTCCTCCATGGTACATGGGCCTACATCTTATTTTTTTTAAACGTTATTGTTTGCCCTACTCCTGCTTTGTATTTTTCTTTGGACGTTTAATTTTAAACACTGTCTGTTATCACTACAGGTCATTTTTATATAAACGTTTTGAGTATTTTTTAAAACCAAACTCTAAAAATTTGTTTTTTCAAAGAACATTACCATCGACGATATAAACGACCTGAAGCAAAAATTTTTTTTTTACAAAATACGTTGACTTGAACCCAAAATTATAACACTGAAAACAAGTGTTCTAAGAGTATTTTCCCCCCAAAGTTTGTTGTAACAGATCTAAAGTTCATTTTTACTAATTTGGATATCTTAGTACTACATGCATATTGTATTAAATAACCCATTGAGTTAACCAAGGATGGAAACATTATTGGACACAATTGAAATAATGAAGATTTCAGATAGAAAAAGTTAATAAAATTGAGTCAAAAATCACCATATAAACGGACTTTGATTTGTTTTTAGGCATGTTGGCTCGATCCCCAATTCAATGCACATTGACTCTTTCCTAAAGCGCATGATATTTCAAAGTACTCATTAAAATGACTGATACATTTTTCCATTAACATTACCTTCACAACCAATGACATCAAAACGAAGACTGCAAAGAGTGGTGCATTCCGTAGGGTACACACGGATATAGCGAGCAACTATTGGGTTTGGTAGAGTGTTTGTCACCCCAGTTGTTGAGTCCGAATTGGCGATGAATTCCTGTTAAATTTAAAAATTCAATACGTTATTAGTCTACAAATTGACACATTAAAGCTGACAGTATTTCATAAAAGTATTTGGTCGCCATATTATTTTCGATCGCTCTTCTATACTGCCACTGGGGTATATATACCGTTTGAGAAAGTCACGGTCGGTTGCTTTCCAATCGAGGAATTTATCAAGTTGCACGGACTTCTAAATGCATAAACTACACATTGTAGTAAAATATTTGTAATGAAGAATAAAGGAAACAGCAGTCAATAATAAACTAGATATATTCATTCTTCGAAATAATTTTCAAGGGATCCTTATCATATTGTACAGATAGTGCTGCCTTACTTCGCATGCACACTGAACACGTGTGTCATTCATTCATGCAATGCAGAGTGCATAACGTCTGCATCTTTTTGAAAACATCGGCGGCACGACATCCAACACAGTAGCTACTAGTAAATGATAGGAAATCCAACAAAGTAACAGCGTAACATCGTTTCCATCGGTTTCTACAAAATTAAACGCACCGTTTCTAAAATCCATGCGATCATTGACATTCCTCGATCAGCCACAGTGTGTGGTATGCAATGTCATAACTGCAATTACCGAAGATTTTTAAAGTATCTCTTCTTAAGTTTCATTGTCTTGTTTCGTCGTTCGTCGTTGGATATCCCTTGCCAGTGCAGTGGTTGTCTAACATTTTTGTTCAAAACGCGTCTCAATACGTCTTTTCGTCCAAGGTAGAGTGTTCGGGTGTATGAAATACCTGAATGCGATGAAGAATGAATGATGCTCTTGGCCTTATATAGAGGCTGTGTAGCGATGAGCCTAAGAATAGAACTCGACAACTAATATGGTGGTAGTCGGAGATAAAAGGGAAATAATACGTATTTATGAATTCATCCCAGTTTTAACGTAAACATATTGATAAGTAAAAGAACTCGATGAGAAAATTAAAAAAGAATTTTAATCATCAAAATAGTTATGTTGTTAAGTACATTTGTATAACCAATTGATACTTATATTCAAGCTGAAGTTACAAGAATACATTTTCATTTATTATGCAGACTTATTAAAAATGTTATTTTGACATCAAAAATATAAAATAAATTACAATACATTATTTAATTCTATTATCAGTTTCTGATGTGCATTCTTTTTTCAAATATTTTTAGATCTAATTCTAAGTCTGCTAAATACATGTTAGTTAGAAAAAAAACACTCAACTACCTTTGCTATATCGGGCGGAATATTGCTACTTAGTTTATATAGACATAGTTTTATTCAGTTGGGTATATATAATTAAAGTCTATTGTTCTTTCACCTTGAGAAAACCCCAAAACCCAACACAGAATATACAATTTATACATAACTCGTGTGTCTTATGTCCAGGTGTACGTTCAGATTCCTAAAGGTGTTGAAATCTAATTATGTACGTGCATACGTTAAGTCCATTGAATAAAAGTTTTATTTACATTTGCGATTCATTCTCAAAATATTTCCTCACCTCGGGTTTTAAAAAATATTATGTCTAAAAATCAAGAATACGTGTATGTAAGACTACAATCTATAGACCAATTAATTACAGTTATCATAAATGGAGGTCAATTCAGGCACGTAGCATCGTTTTTGAAAGTGGGGGGGCCAGACTCATCCAAAAAATCTTGACAAGCAAAAGAAAAAAAAAAAAAAAAAAAAAGGGAATTATGACTTTCCCAAAATCTTCAAAATCCTAATTAATCCGGGGGGGGGGGGGGGGGGGGGGGCTGACGAAGTATATAACTTCAATTTCAATCCTAATTTCCTTATTTTCATATTAATTTTTTACATGCTCCCAAAAAAGTGGGGGGGGGGGGGCAACTCCATGTTAATTACATTTTTTATATGTAAATTTTAAAAAGATTACTTGCTGCAAGAAAAAGTGGGGGGGGGGGCAGGCCCCCCCTGGCCCCCCCTGATGCTACGTGCCTGCAATTAATATATATTTATAAGGGGTAATGTCGTACATGAATGTCACATACAAAGCCCGGTATACATCATATACAGTACTTGTATACACTTCTGTAACATAACAAATAAAACATAGGTAATCACAGATTACAAAGCTCACCGAGACGAGACATCACCCTTATGAGACTTCACCTTTATGAGAGCACCTTTATCATATTAAATGAAAATCATACTTTATGATCTTGGATATTCATAGATTCTGTTTTGACACAATATGGTATATCATCTGTTAAAAAATTGTATGATAATCATATGTTCATATGTTAGTCAATACAATAATATAAAATTAAATATTGCATCCTATCATATTTACAACATATATCATATAATACAATAAAATACCATAAAAAACAATGATGAGATATGATATTGTAACGTATGATATGACATTGTATTGTGTTATACGTTATTGTATTTGATCACATAATACGATATCATAATATAAAAAACAATATAGCATTATATTACAATATCATATTACATAATACAGCATAACATTGAAACATATGATATTATGTTGTATATTATAGTATGACATTGTCATGATACTGTATCATTTTTGAAACATAATATGATATTGTATCATATGATACATTATAATTTGATACAACATTGTATCATATCAAATGATACAATATTATGTGATAGAGTAAAAAATATAATACAACATTATATTATACATATTGTATCATATGAAACAATGATATATTTTACAATATCATACAATACAATTTCATGTGATGTGATAATATATCATATTATAAACCAATATAATATTATACAATATCGTATGATACGATATTATATATAATTACAGTATCATATTATTAAAAAAGATTGAAACAATTTCATATCGTATCATATAACTTTTTATTTTATTACATATGGTATTATATTGTATCATATTAAACAATATTGTTTCATATCATACAATACTATATCATAGGAATCATGGTATATCATTTATCAACAAACACATCTATTTATCGAGCAGGTTTGAGTGAGGTAGGAGATTTCTTTAGCATCCTTGATAATGGAGATCAGGCTCTGCATCTGATGCAACATCTGCGTTTCATTTATAATATAGTTAAATCAACTATGCAAGCTATCATCTATAAAACATGTGACCTGTTCCAAAAAAACTAAACCTCACCCAGCATCCGAAACCTATGGCTCAGATTCAGCATTCAAGCCTGTCAGGTGCATCAGTATACATAATTAAGACACATCTCCATGCAAGTTTGGTGAAGTTTAGACCAGTAATAACTAAGATATCATCTTCAGAGGGCACTAGCAATGAAAACCTTAACCTGCTCAAGCATCCGCAACCTATGACTCAGATTCAACATCCATGCCTTTCCGGTGCATCTGTTACATAAGACACACCATCCATTCAAGTTTGGTAAAATTAGGACCTGTAATAACTAAGATATATTTTTTAGCATCCTTGATAATGGAGATCAAGCTCTGCATCTAAAGCTTCCTCTGTGATTCATTCATATTACAGTTTAATCAACTATGCAAGTTTGAAATAGTACTATTATCTATTAAACATGTGACCTGTTCCAAAAACTTAACCATATCCAGCATCTGAAACCTATGGCTCAGACTCAGCATTCAAGCCCGTCAGGTGCATCAGTATCATAAGACGCACCATCCATGGAAGTCTGGTGTAGTTAGGACAAGTAATAACTAAGATATAATCATCAGAGGGCACCTGTTTCAAAAACTTTAACCAGCTCTAAAAACCTTAACCTCCTCCAGCATCCGAAACCTATGGCTCAGATTCAGCATTCAAGCCTGTCTGGTGCATCAGTATCATGAGACGCACCATCCATGGAAGTCTGGTGAAGTTAGGACAAGAAGTAACTAAGATATAATCATCAGAGGGCACCTGCAACAAAAACTTTAACCAGCTCTAAAAACCATAACCTCCTTCAGCATCTGTAACTTATAGCTCAGATTCAGCTTCTAAGCCTGCCTGGTGCACCAGTTTAATAAGACACATTATCAATGCAAGTTTGGTGAAGTACGGACCAGCAGTAACTTAGATATTGCTATCAAAGGGCACCTGCAACAAAAACTTTAACCTGCTCCAAAAACCTTAACCTCCTCCAGCATCCGAAACCTATAGCTCAGAGTCAGCACTCAAATCTGTCTGGTACATCAGTATCATAAGACACACCATCCATGCAAGTTTGGTGAAGTACGGACCTGCAGTAACTTAGATATTGCTATCAAAGGGCACATGCAACAAAACCTTTAAAATGGTCCAACAACCTTAACATCCTCCAGCATCTAAAATTTAGGACTCAGATTCAGCATCCAAGTCTTTCAAGTCCATAAGTAGGTCCAGATGCATCATCAGTGCAAGTTTGGTGAAGATAGGACAAGTAATAACTTAGTTTCAGGACCTGCAACAAAAACTTTGACCAGGTCCGGACGCTGACGCCGACGCCGAGGGTATAGCATAAGCTCCCCCTGACTTCGTCTCGGTGAGCTAAAAATGCATATGTACGAAAGCCGAGAAGGATCATTCGAGATTCGAGATTCAAAATACGAGATTCGAAATACGAGATTCGAGATTCGAAATTCGAGATTCAATATCTAAATTAACCAATCAAATCATGGATCTGAAACCTGTATCCTAGCAACATCAAACTGTTCTAAATAAAGATCATTCGTACATGCTCTTTCCTACAAATAAATGCTATGTTTACTTCTCCCTACCTAACTAAATAATTATTTGTATTTACTTTTACACAGAATATCTAAGTAGACTAGTAATAATGCAGTGTGCTTCGCGGATCTAAGCGATTTTGTTTGCCCTGGTGCATTTCCACCTGATGCGTTTGAACCCTGGGGTATTTCACCACCAGTAATAATTTAAAACCCGGGTTTATTCACCCCTTTTGTGTAAAAATGCGGTTATGGTAGAGAACTTCATAAGCGTAGCTAATTTTTTCTGTAGGGGGTCCTAGGCCAATTTTGAAAAAATGTTAATTTAATAAGCTCCAATTTTCCCGAGGAGGGGGTCCAGATCCCCTGACCCCCTCCTTTCTAGATCCCCGCATGAAGATTAGTACATGTATCTAAAAAATCTAAATATAAATAATCTGTCCTGTTTCACTAATAAATATAAGCATTACTTATCGTTTTTATGTATGCATACAGTGATACACTAGTACTATGATTATAAACAAATCATTGAGATATTATCACATCATACGGAATTATTATTAAATACAATTTTTTTCCTTTTCCTCAGTAAACAACTTATTATGAGTCTTCCTTTTGGAATTGTTTTCAATATAGAAGGATACATACTCTCTACAATTAAAGGTAGGGATGAAAGGGTGCCAATTTGTTCACATTGCCGATTTTTTGTGCAGAAAACAGTAAAAGTTTTTAAAAATTTGTTTGTGCATGAATATTTCAAAATTAATTGTTGTACATGTATTTTGTTATAATTCAATTATTGATATATCAACAAGAAAGAATAACAGCATATGTTTCACAGCCAAGTTAAGTTTCTCTGTAGTTTCCTACCCCCCCCCCCCCCCCGCACCAAAATTGACAATAATTACATATAAGTCATACAAATGTTTACTTTTTTTGTAAGTAAATCTCTAAAGATGTAAATAAGCACTGCAAACAAAGTTATGTGTATTTAATATACTACTACATTACACTTAGCCAGATAAAATGTAATCAGGATGAAGCTACAAGGGGTGAGTGGTGCAAATTTACCAATTTGTCGCCATACACACAGAACACCAAATAAAGAAACTGTGAGTGGTGTGTGGAATGCATAAAAGATGGCGGCAAATGATCTCAAATAATCAGTGCAAAAACCCACAAATAGGCTGTTATTTGTTACCTATCCTGCAAAAACATTGATAAAAAATGTTATCGTCCCATAACATAGCCGATTAAGTTAAAGGGTACCTGCAGTGCCGGTCAATTTTTGATATAATGGAGATCTATGTGTAAAAACATCATCCTGAAAATTTTACAGCGATCGCATGAGTAGTTTTCGAGATATTTGGGGTAAACCCGATTTCACACCTGAACGAGTTTTGAATCAAGCCGATTTGGCGCGAGATGAACTGTGACGTCACGGGGTCAACGCCGCTGTATGAGAAACAGGAATATCGTATGAAAACTGTTCGTTTTCTTGCATTGTTTTATCGATATATGAACATTTTTCCTCGTATAAAGCATAAAATTACAAATGATCATATGATGTCGCCCGATTATTTAATAATATTTATATCGGACCAATAACAATCAAAATAGTATGCATTCTTTAACAAAAAAACACGGGATTATAAACGGATCAAGGCGAAAGTCGAAGATGGCTGCATGATTAAGTCTGTCTCGTATTTTTTTAAAAATACGATAATGAAATTTAATTTTACATTTATTTACATCCTTTGTCAAAATGTTCCAGTTTATTTGGATTTCATAATGATTCGTTTTCAGTATTACAATTTAAGCTATACTGAGTTATAAAGCGTTGACCATAGCGCTCGAAAGAAAGTCGCACTTTATTAAATAAGAAATTATAAATCCGAAATAATTACTTGATCACATAAAAAAGGTTTCTATTGCTGAATTGTAAATTTGGTCATTATTTAAGTGATTAGATAAGTAACAATAAAGGCATTTACTTCGAACATTAGTTTTACTATTTAATAGTATCATGCATGATTCTGTAATCACTGATTGACGGACTATACACATGTTTTAGCTGACGAATGCTTTATTTAACACAGTCTAATTTATTTTTTTGTTTTATCTTTTAACAATTGGGTAGCTAATTATACACAAATCAATTGCCAAGTCTAGAGGTGTGAAACCCTCTCTTTGTTCACCAGACTCGTGTACCTTGTGTATACATACCCCAGATACACGTGTGTCTGGAACAGTGGCTTCGTTAGTTTACCTGTGTCATTATCTCGGATCACTCGTGTGCGAAAGGATATTATGTAATCAAAAAATGAATAATTTACATAAATTTGCCCATGTAAGCGTTTTAAGATATCGTATTCATCGGTAAAAAAGCGACGAGAATAACAAATTTTAAAATCCTACAAAAGAAATCTGATTGTAATAAAATAATAACGGATACAAATTTCTATATCTACAATACTTAAAATAACAAGATACGTCAAAACATCAGACCTATATCAATCATTTTGGCTGAAAAATCGAATTTAATTTGTATAGCTTTGTAAGGAAATTTCCCTCGTGTTGACCTCATGACGTCACTTCCGCTGAAGCCTCGTTATCGCCTAATTCTGTTTTCTCTTGATTATATTTCCCAAAGCAGGTAAAAATAGCCACTTTGAAGAGGCGTAACTCCGTTATTTTGCACCGATTTCGATGCGTTTTTTTGCATTAAATTTTGGTAAATAAACTCTTTAACATATGTTTCACATCGGCTGGGCTGCAGGTACCCTTTAATGTGTACATATGGTCAACGTACATGTAATTCTAATATACAAGAAGGCGGACGTATCAGGCGGGGATCCAGAAAATTAAATTTCAAAAATGATCGGTTGAATTACGTTAAATGCTTTGAAAATTGTTTTAAACTATCGCACGGGTCAAAATGCATGATAGAAGCTATGTACAGTGTAATTGGAAACTTTCATTTTATATCAATATGTAGTAGTACCTATTATAACAAATGAGAGTATAGCACAACTGCCACAAGCAATACATGTCCTTTACCGGCACCACCTCCCTCCCCATAAAAAAATGAAACAATTGTCGTTTTATTTGCTAATATGTGTGTGGTTCAAGATTTTTGTAAAGGACATACCCGATTAGAATTGAAAAAGAGTCGTACGTTTAAAACTAATCATGTCAAAATTTGTAGATTCATTTGGTTATATTTTGGTCCATTTGGGTAAATAGATGCACCAGCGCAGCTATAATTTATATATAATCAGGCCATAAATTCAAAATATTTTCAAAAATTAATAGCTTTAAATCCAGTGGATGAAAAAAAGGAAAGCAAGTCGAACTCGATGAGTGCTAATACCTGTGTTGAATCAATGGTACAGTAGGATATGTGCAAAAAAGTCCCGTCTACTCTTCCTACCCTATATTTATTGGAATATTAAATCCGATTATAAGAGTCAAATTAAAAATCAAGTACGGATATGTACCTGTTAATCAAAAGTAAAACTACTCATAATTTATCTACAGTGCATCGTTATGGAGCTACACAGAAAGTTTTATATTAATTTGCCGAGCCAAATAAAAAAAACCTGAAAAAAGAAGAGAAAACAAAGTGGGGACAGAATAACTGGCAAACTAATTAGGACTATAAAGCCCCCCCCCCCCTTGAAATGTATATACTGAAAACAGATTATTGAAGTACATCATCCGCACACAATTTAAAGAACATTTCATGTTTTTTTTATCATTTTCGCTAGCTAATGTAAGACATCACAAATACCCCAAACCCCCTCACGGAAAAGGAAAAGCTAGGTGATGAGAGAGAGAGAGAAATATTATAATAATTATAATTGAAATATTCCTATTCCTATCTGGATTGTTGTCGTTGAGGTTGTAAATCATTATATCTTCTATGGTTTAAAACTTTATGATAACCTATATTTTGACATATCGATTATTTCATTGAATTTCATTTCATAGCTAAAACCACACTCAGTTTTTATTATTTAGATTAAACAGATCTTTTTTCGCGAGCCGATTTTTACACAGTTGGGGCGAATACACAACGGGTTAAAATGGTTCGGGGGAAAATACATACAGGACAAACAAAATCACATAGATTTGCAAAGCCCACAGTGTTATCACTAATTTAATTGTTTATCCTGTGTGGGGTCAATTTATCAATGTTAATTTTACCATTTTATAACCACAATATAAGAGGTATTAAGACATTTATTTGTAGGAAAGAGCATGTACGAATGATCTTTATTTAGAACAGTTTGATGTTGCTACGATACAGGTTTCAGATCCATGATTTAATTGGTTAATTAAGATATTGAATCTCGAATTTCGAATCTCGAATCTCGTATTTCGAATCTCGTATTTTGAATCTCGAATCTCGAATGATCCTTCTCAGCTTTCGTACATATGCCTTTCAAAACCATTAATACTACTACAAATTATTATTTCATTAAATCAATGTCATAACCAACTTTGTATACGAGTTATCAATCGAAATTTCTGAGAAGGAGTTATCAATCTTTGAAACCAAAGTGAAAGTAAGCAATTCAAATCAACAACTTGATATTTTTTGGATTTAGATCGAGTACAGGTAAAGAAAATTTAGTTTTTGCAGTAATGTAGGGATAGTAGAATGTGGTCTTCTCATTAACATAACTATATATTCCTAAATAAAACACCCCTACACACAATATCTCATGTGGCGAGGGGATGCTCCACTTAGCGGTGCCCTTGTTAAAACAGAGTAACTGTTATGCACACCTTTGTTCATAAAAATATTCATTACCTGTGTCCCTATTTATTTTTCCTTCTGTAATCATAAACACACAATTTCATATCGAACTATTTTCCCTCGTATCTCAGGCATTTGGCTTTGTGCTTATGAAACGCTGAACTCCTTTATTTATTGTTTGTTCCTGTACTTTCAAATAAAGATATGTCTAAACCTAAATTCATCTATCACTTGCTATATTCGCTATTAGGCATTTTCAGTGAATAATCATAAACGAATACAGAACTAATTTATGCATATTAACCCCAGAAAAGTTTTATATCGAAAACGATGTTTAAACAGGGGTCGAACAATGTAAGGGGGAGGGAGAGTTAAAAGAGTTTTATGTCCTTTGGTTAAATGACATCCGATAGAGTTACCATGAGAAAGGGGAAGAATTTGACATTTCAAAAAATTTGCGAAATTTGGGAAAATGTGTAGCATTTTGAATTTGCGCAAGTCATTTTTGCGATTTAAAAAGTTTCTTAAAGAAAAAATTAGAGAGTATAATGTCTGCGTATTTAAAAAATTTGCAACTTAAAAACATCGCAAAAAAAACGAAAATTAGATAATTGCGAAAATTATCAGATATACGGTAAAAATAAAAGAAAAAAATGAATTGCATCTACTCTCGTATTAGCGGCCTTTCGTCTCTTTAATAAATATAACGACATCGAATATATCTTCAAATTCAACAGTGATATTATCGGGGGTGGTGTCCAATAGCGAGAAAAAGCTCAATCTTCTTAAAATAATTAGTATGTTTGATCATTTCAAATCGTCAACTGTGTAATTTACTCTGAAACGAAAACTTCAAGTAAGCACAATTATACGTGTTTTTCGTGGCAGCTACTGTACATTGATTACATGATTTCGAGAGCGACATTATACATATATTACATGGCTTCACGGGCGACATACCAGAATATTTGCCCCGAGGTGACAGGAAAGCCCTGGAGTATTATGTCGCCCAAGGCGACATAACACTCCAGGGCTTTCCTGTCACCGAGGGAAAAATATTCTGGTATTGTCGCCCGAGAATACATGTAATATATGTTATATAAAATTTTAAAACAAATCAAACTCGGGTTATCAACATATTTATTTAATTCACAAAATTATTTAATGACACTTGCTCATATTTAGTCAATGTACCATGTAAAACGTCAAGTAATACACTGATCGATGATTCTTAATCAATAATAATGATAGTGTACATTAACACTGCTGTTGTTGATATGCATAATTGGGGCTGGCTGAATTATTACAGGGCGGTTTTCTTTTTCCTGATACATGTTGAGGTGTGTTGTTCTTGTTTCATGTGTAACAAATGTTTCTAGAAGCCTTCGTTCCTGTGAATCTGTGATTTCAAGAAAATCCATATCTGTTTGAAGATAACATTATCCCAAGTTACATGTACCACAGAAAAATTAAATATCGAAGATAAACAATTTGTGGTTCAGTTCTTTACCTTGAAAGTGGGAATCAGCTACATCGTCATCTTGCAGAGGTGACATGGCAGAGGAAGAGTTGCTACCTGTGCGTAAAGTGGCGGCGCTGTTTTCAGCTGTAAAATTGAAAATAGTTGCTTTATAAGGGAATTGCTGTGTCATTAATACATTTCACCAATTTTTTTTCCATAATAAATAAACTCAATACAAGCATTAAAACTACATACCATCAATGGAATCTCCAGTTAATGCCTTTGAAATTGACATTGCCATGTCTAGCTTTTTCTTATCATCAACATGAGCTGAATAACTTCGGATACTACTTTCAGACTGATGGCCAGACATGGACATGATATGTCGAGCTTCAAATCCCGATCTATCTAATTCTGTGATAGACGTTGCGCGCAGACAGTGGTTCGTATATATCTTTAAAAGTCCGGCTTTTTTGGAAAGATTCTTCATTTTCTCCCCAAGCGTATTTTTTCCGACAGCAATTTTATCATACTTCAGTTCATTTCCTTTACTTGGTCTCTGCCAAAGCACATCAATATCTTGATTCAGCTTATTGATACAGGACTAGCTGCAATAATGTAAAGCCCTCTCCGATTTTTTATATCTGATGTTTACTGGAGAGGGCTACAATTCCACAGGATCTCCGTAATGGTGCAAAATTAATTTTTTAATGCGGCTGACTTCGGTCTGAAAAGATCGATTTTATATTTGACTTCTTTTAGATAAAATGATTTTTTAATTCAGGTTGAACAAATTAACCGTATATAAATCAAAACCAGATAAAACACATCAGCATGTTTACCAGTCGTCTTTTTCAGCAGCCATGACAGTTCTCGCGTGATTTTATGGGATGTACGCTTGGTGTTTTGATGGGCTTGATAACGTGAATGTCAGTGTAAATAATCTATCTTACTTCGTTATATCACTAAAACATCATTTAAGGAAATAGTATATAATGGAAAATTCATATTTACTGCGTTAATTATGTTTAAAATAGGGGAATTCCTATATTCAGTTCAAGATCCGCTCCTGAATTCTCATTGGCTGTCCCAAAATAAAACCGGTCAAGGTCAGTAAACATGGCGGACAGATTCAACTTTCGTTGTTGACATACGCGAAAAATAACCGATATATGCCAAATGTGGACTATACTTGATATTTTTGGATTAATTTATGCCATAGACATCTACAACGTTAGAGTTCAGGTAAGAAATGCAAATGTTATTGTCATCTATAAACAATTTGAGACGAAATCGTTGCGGGAGTGAATCACTTCCGCACTTGCACCATTACGGAGATCCTATGGAGTTGTAGCCCTCTCCCCCCCCCCCCCCCCCCAAAAAAAAAAAAAAATCGGGAGAGGGCTACATTATTGCAGCTAATATAGGACAGAAACGATCAATAAGGACAAAGAATACTGTCTTTAAATTCGTACATTCTCCCACCTTGACTCTGGTTTTCGTCATTTCTGTGGTTTTTCGTCGCATGATCCCTTGCCATATACACAAATCGTCTGCATTCAGCATCCGTACCAGTGAAAAAGTCGCTAATCCGTAGTTCTCTAAAGTTCTCCCTTCCTCTGTTGCAGAAATACAACATATAGTCAACAAACACTTTGTTTTGTAGTCCTTCAGCTGCCTTTAAGTCGAATGAAGAATACAGTTTTTGAAGATATGGTCTACTTATGGGATCCTTGTGCACCACAGCGCCTTTGCCTTCCTTTTTTATTTTTGTACACAGGGCAAGAAATACGTTGTTTGCCTCTTTGAAATCGGGATCGTTTACGATGTCAATTTTTTTTTTAGGAAATGCTTCTGAAGTCCATACCTGATTGAGATCATGTCTCTCTTTGCGTACGTTTCCCCGTCTGAATTTCTCAATCCAGCGTAAAATGACTTAAAAAATTCTTGCAACTCTGCCTTGGGTGTGGTATACAATTCCATAACATTCGTTCCGGATTCATTACAAAATGTTTTCAAAACACTCACACTTGAGTTCATCACTTTTGTCGTATTTGCCGAATTTTTTTCATCAATTAAACTATCGAGTTCCTCTCAATTTAGATGAACAAACCGCAGACGTTCAGACATGTTTAAAATTCGCGGATCTGTTTACGTTTGCTTAGCAACTGGCTCGTTGAATTTCGAACCCAACGTTTATACGTAATCAATATGCAGAATTCTTGCACGCGATGGTGATATTACAGTTTCGAGAGGGCAATATAACTATTTCTTGTGAAATATAACTGTTTCCGGGAGGGCAGTATAACTGTTTCCGGTGTGATTCAGCAATTTTCAGGGCATAGTAATAAAATTATCTCATTTGTGACATAACGAGAAAACTTATTCAAAAATGTTATATAACAGAATATATATATATATATATATATATATATATATATATATATATATATATATATATATATATGGTAAGAAGAATCTAAATTATAAAATTCATGGTTCTACCACCCCCAGGGCGCCACATGTGTTGCCAAATATGCAAAAAATCCAAGTTTTCAAAATTCTTCCTCTCTACTCTCACACATGTGAGGAAAGTACTGGTTGCACAGTTATGTTGTCCATGAAGCCCTCTACTAAAATTGTGAAATTCATGACCCCTGGGTCAGGGGTTCAGGCTCTAGGGTGGGGCCAATATGTCCATATAGTAAAAATGTATTAAATGTTAGAAAATCTTCTTCTCTACTTCCATATATATTTGTGAAAAACTAAATGCCTGTTTATAATGTCCATGAAGCCCTCTACCAAAATTGTGAAAAATTATCCTCTTTACACCCACACACATGAACGGAAAACTGATTTTGTAGACCAGCAGGCATGTTCGCGAAGGTATCTTAGGACTATGGTGTGTCCTAAGTACATCTTAGGATACGTCTTAGTCTTAAGTCTGTTTCTCGAAGCTCTCCTAAATTTAGGGAACGCCGTAACTTTGTCCTAACTTTAGGACATCACCTTCCTTGTCCTAAGACCATCCTAAAGCTATAAAATCACGTTTTTTGGGATATTGGGATGTTGTGAAGCCTCTTCTTAAGACCGGTATAATAAAGCAATATTTTTCACAGTTCCAGCATTTTCGACAAACATCAAATTCCTAATCCGAGAGGGGGCCGGGGGGGGGGGGGGCATAGTCATTTATTCTATCATGTGTGTTCATTTTAACAAAATGACGTGGAGGGGGACCCCGAACTCTCACCACTTACCCATTACTACATGCCTGCCTGGGAGCCGACAATTTTTTAAGAATTTTTTTTTGCAAATACTATCTCTGTTTGACGAATAAAAATTATTCACTTATTTTTTTTATCTACACTGTACACTGAATGCGTTACATTCATCGTTTTGATTTCAATAATTTTTGATAATAATTATTTAAATGTCCTTTGCTAAAAAGTAAATTTACATCGGGTTATATAAGCCATGCGTGATCAATCCTAATTTTTATCACTTTATTCTGAAAAAAAACTATCTTTAAAAAAAATTGTAATGTTGAATGAACTGTATTTATATATTTTCAAAATATATTACAACTTATTTCTTATTTAACATGTTCGTGCATTCTATATATTGCAGATTAAAGGGAAATTGGCTGTTATGTAAGGGTACATGTGTTTCCTCATGTAACGTTTCAAATTCTATATATGAAAATCGCGAGTTTATGTATATTACATATACTTGAATGACAAGATTCTCAAATGTTAATTATCTAATGACAATACACACGTGTTGTTTACATGATTATCTGCCTGTAAGCCAATTCTGTCCTGATACATATTTTCTTTAAAAAAAAAGAAGAACATTTATTTGAATTTTTTGGGGCGTGTGATATATAAAAAAAAACAAAAAACAAACTAAATTGTTATTGGTCACTGATATTTGTTTAAGTAAATGTAAATTTTTAAAATGTATACATAAAAATTACTGGTTTTAGGCCTATTGTGTTAACTACCGAGACGTACAATTTTCTGGCAAAATGTTTAATGATTCATCCCTACACAAGTCTCTCAAATTCGATCTGAATGAATAAATGTGAAAAATAAGAATGGTTGAAGAAGGTTAGGATATCATAACTTAAGATGTTCCTAAGTTACCGTCGAGCTACATCTTAAGACGTGTCCTAAGTTGATCTTAGGATGTTCCTAACTTTTTTCCTAAGTCATATCTTAGGAACACACTTAGGTCATATCTTAGGAAAGTTTCGTGAACATGCCTGCAGATCTTTAAGTTTTTCGCTAAAATTTTAGGTTTCTCAGTTCTTTTTGAAAGATTTCAGGCAGGGAGGTGGTCGTCATTACAAATTTTTAATTTTTCTACTCCAGTATGAAACCTAATTATTTGAATGCATATATGAGACTCCTCGACAAGTTTGTGTATGGGTTATATGCTACTCAGGTGACCATTAATGCCAACTGGCCCTTGTTATATTATTCATTGTGATTACTTTTAAGTTGCAAAAATAATTAAGAAACATGTCCTTTTTAAAGTATTATGCTATAATCCTTTTCAGTATCCTGCCTAAATTCTTTATGTAAATTTGTAGTACATTTGTGTTGTTATCAACTGCTATATAAGGACCCCGTTTTTTTATTTGATATATTTTATATGTGTAACCATGGCATTCTGTGATATATTTACCTGAATAAAATGAAATAAAATGAATTGTGCGTCAAGAAAGCCCTGGATTCTTTTTTGGCGAGAAGTTAAACAAAAACATTTGCATGCAAGGGTGACATAATTGTTTCGGGGAGGGGGGGGGGGGCAATAACTTTTTCCGGTGTAAAGCAGAATAATGACCCCCGTAGAATAATGACCCTGAATTATAATTCTTCGTAGGAAAACAGCCGTTTTGCCTGAGGAATAAGTGTCATTTTCATAAAAATGAGCAAACTCTATATAGAGAAAGGTGCAATGATAATTTATATTCAACTTAAATTAAAGTTAAATAAGGGATTAATCTTAGAAAATAAAAATTCTTCCGTTATTACAAGATACTGGCGTATTTTGCCAGGGTCTAGTAGCTAACGAGTAACATTTACATTTACATGTATTTCATAATTACAAGTGACAACACTATAAAAATATAATTGAGATACAAGACACTATATAACAAAATTCTGTTTATTGGCAATGAAAGAGTTTACCCTATATTGTTTAGGGATGGGACGATCCACCGATGCACCGGTGCATCATGGTATTAATTTATTTTGACGATATTTGGATCGATACATTTAACATTAATACAACGATACCTAAGCGACCTTTTTTTTTTATTTTCCAAATATATCCGAGCTTCATATATCGGGGTTTTTTTTGTCCGCGCGCCTAATATGAAAGAACAAAGATGGCCCAATACCTCGTAAAGTTGTCAAAACTGTTAGGTAGCTAAATCTGGAGTGTGGAAAACTTTTGGATTACTTGTTTAGGAAAAAGTAGTGCAAACGAGACTTAAGTAATTCGTAAATTGTGCAACGCTCATTTTAAATATAATGAAATATTTACATTCCAAATATTTTTTGCATGTAAAGTATGTGAAAAAATACTGCAGTTATAAGACCGTAACACACTCAGAGTACTCAAAGGTTAGAATGACTAGTTTTATTATGACGTCACAAACGTTCAACGCTGTGAAATGCAACGTCACAAGCGTGAATCAAAGTTCACGCTTGTGGCTGTTACAGTGGTTCTTCCATTAATTTGAACTTACCCATAGGATAAAACAGAAATTTTGACTTATAAATCACATTTGCAGACAAGGCAAGAAGTTAAAAAAATGTAAATATAAGCATTAAATCCTGATTTTTTTGAAAGATATAGTCTCATAACTGCAGCGGTGTGTGCATACAAATTTTCATAACGCGCTAGCGCGCGTTACTCAATTTGTATGCACACACCGCTGCAGTTATGAGACTATATCTTTCAAAAAATAAGGATTCAAAGCTTAAATAACTTACTGTAATGTAATACATCGACAGATTGAATAAATATTAAACCCTTATTCATGTTTTAATTTAGTTGCAATGTATCGTGATATGAATTGTTTCGCATCTCGTGTATCGTGATATGTACCGAATCGGCTAAGTACAGTATCGTCCCAGCCCTAATATTGTTCGTGGATTATACTTGCATTGATGTTTATGAGTTTTCCTCTACTTCTTACTTGATAAGAAAAGTACTGAAAATACTCGAACAGAAAATATATAGTTTACTTTATCATCAGCATACTTTGATTTATATCAAGATGATTAATTCATCGATTAATGTGTGTGTTTTTTAATGGAAATCAAATCAATGTTGTCTTTACATGTCCAAGACCAACTTTGCTGTTGATATCGACGATATCGACATCGAATTTTAAAAATTGCTAAACCAATTATGAAATCGATATCAACGATATCGTACACAACTTGACTATATCGACATCGATATCATCATACACTGATGAGGTTGCAAAATCAATTTTATTGTCGATATCGACGATATCGTACACAAAATGACGATATCGATATCGACACTAAAAAGTTTTTAAGCCAACATTTCATAGGCGATATCGTACACAAAATGGCGATATCCCAATTAATAGCGATCTTTATAATTGCACTTAAACAAATGTAACAATATCATGAAAAATGACAATATCAACCTCAAAATTGACTCTTACGAATTCTTTTGAAATCATCGGTAATAAAATTTAATCAATAACAATATGAGAAGAACGTCTAAATGATGGGTTTTAAGGATTGTAAAATGATATAATTGTGATCGTCTAGATAGTCAAATCTTAAGATAAGCATGGTACAGTTTCCAAAGTACTTGATTACATTCTGCACAAAAGCAAATTGGTATCGATACAACTTATGTTATGTACTTATTTCAATCGATATCGTTACGATATCATCGATATCGACGACATCGACATTAAAATATGGTGATTTGCAGTTGTATTTACATGCAAATCGATATCGATACGATATCGTCGATATCGTCATAAAAAATGGACAACTTGCGTTGTTAACGAAGGAAAATAGATTTTGATACAGTATCGTCAATATCGACGTTAAATATGGATAAATTGAGTTCTGTACATATGCAAATCGATACGATATCGATGATAACGACATGAATATAGACAAATTCAGTTGAGGACACAGAACATCAATATCGATACGATATCGACGTTAAATATGGACGTTAAATTTGGAGAGCCGTAATTTTGTACATATGCATTGAAGTTCTATTATATTGAAATCAGTGAATCGATATCGATACAATATTGTCGATATCATCGATATCGATACTACATTATGTCTTGGACATAACTTAATGAAAATGATGTTATCTTAAGTGTATTCTTATCAAAAATGGAAAAAATCAACGCGTCATATAAAGTAATATGAAAATGTATGATAATATATATATATATAATACATGATGAAGTAATTAAAAAGGCATCTGCAGTACTACTTGTGGGTTTTACAACAATATTCGCTTTATATTCCTACCAAATCACACATTTTATTAGATAAACGTTGTAAGTTGAAAGCGAACGTTTGGGAAAAAATCCTGGCATTTTAATTACCCCTACCCCCCCCCCCTCAAAAAAAACAAAAAAAAACCAACAAATAAAAACAAAGCAAAACAAATAAAACACACAAACAATCTTACGAACACAAAACAAGACACACCTACCCACCCCCCCCCCCCCCCCAAAAAAAAGAGGAAAGAAATAGAAGAAACTCGAACCCATCCCGTGTGGCAAGATAGTTTGTTTACATCAAAGTAAAACATGTTTGTATTTAACAAATTATACTCAAGTCTTTTCACGGTCTTTGATGCAACATTAATCGAATATTAAAAAGAATTCGTATAATTACAAAAATGAGATGGTCAGAAATCTAACATTGTGATTTGATTATCATTAAAAATTATCGCCTGTCGCAGTAAAAACGGCAAAAATATTAATCCTAAGGGGAAATTGGGATTATTTTGTCCCAGCCATATTTTGGCGTGAACCTTTAAGGAAATACAATTATGATAATGAAAAGGGTCCAATTAGCTCACACAAACTTTGTCAATTTTCAGCATGATTATGATAAAGGAATGAAAGGTGACTGTGTTATTATCTCCTTAATTTTTGAAGTTTGCTACAAACGTATAAATGGTTTTTTTTTCTTTCCTCTTCTTTTTATGATTACGGAATGGTTATGCAACACCTGCACAGATTTCTGATCACACTAGTGTAGACCTGGCAATTTGCTGCCGATGCAATTATAATATCGCCATTAAAAAAAATTCAGCAAGCTATGCGTAAATTTTGTAAATCAAATATAGTTTTTAGATAATAAAGCTATAGAAAATTTTCTTTAAGGTGGCTCTATACACCACTTTTTGATGACGCAGTACGCAAAAAAGTAAATCTGGAAACATGCATTTCCGGTACTGGCTGATTTAAACTGCGGTGAATTGTATGGGAACCGCTATTTTAAAAAATTTGTTAAATGGATAGATTTAATTTGATAATTGGAAAATTCATTACTTACAAGTAATGTGGTATGTGACACCTTCACGTTGTGTGGTATTATTTATCGAAATAAACAATAAAATCAAGTATAAATTTTTTAAAGAGTTTCTTTAGCATCATCGATATGTTACACTGTAGCGCAGTGGGTTAGTGGGTTCACTACAAACCAGTAGGTCATCAGTTCGATTCCCGTTGAGATTTTTTTAACTTTCCAAAAATTTCTAAAACGTATTTTTTGATTGAATACCGTGAAAGAAAATTCTAAACAGGTGAAAATATTTCAATTATAATATACTTTAATGCACATTAATATCGACACCTAACGGGGATGAGAGGGTTGCTTTGAATTTCACTCAGGTTGGGATACATAAATCCTATTAGCCTAGTCAATGTTCCCCTTTATTTATTTGACTTAGTTTTGCACTAAAGCGAATATATTCACTTGTACAGGGCAAAGTCTATGATGAAATATGCATATATTTATCATTCCAACATTATATTTAGGAAATTTTCTTCAACTCAGAAATGAAAAGTCCCCAAGGTGTTTGGGCCTTGGGACTTAGGAACGATAACCCTTACATGAGGAACTTTCCTACCAAATAAAATTTAAAATATTGTTTGTGTTTATTTGCAATTGTTTTCATTCAATATTTTATTTCACATTTATTAAAATACATGTTCTTATAACATCAAGCAACTTTTTCAGATGATTCGTCAACAGAGTAAGAAAATATGAAAAAATATGTTTTGGGGAAATACTAAAAAAAAATGCAATAATAACATTTTTGAATGTTAAGAAGTGTTATATTTTTTTTATGTGTCTGAAGGAAATATCCATCATATGACAAAATAATTTCTCTCAATTTGTTGATAGCTGTCTTTTTAAAAAATATTTTACAAAAACACGAAAAAACATTAAAAAATTCTTTTAAAATACCTATAGTATCCCTATCGTCATTTTAATATTTGATAAGTATATGTTTTGTGGTCTTCTATTGAAAATTGGATTAAACTGTGGGTTTATAGAGCCACCTTAATTAAAGATTATACATATAAAAGTAACAAGCACAGTTCAGCAGATTTTAACTCTAATGCAGCGTCGTTTTCCAAACAATATGTAGACGAAAGAAGAGCTGACTGCGTTTACAAGACGCTCTTTACTTCTTGGAAGGTTAATGTTAATTTGTACAATTGTATGGGAAGCAAACAAGAATTTACAATTAGTAAACAAATGATAAAAATTGTTTTGTTTTGATGGATATGTACATTGTAATTGAAAGGTAACTAATTCTAAAAAAAAATAAAGGACTAGGACAAAACTCTTAGTAGTCAGGTCTACAAAAAGACCGGTTTTTAGTTGTTAGGAAATACAAAAAAAATAGGAAAACATCAGAACCAAATGGCATGACTTCTATCTACGTCATTTGATAGGTCCTGGAATATTAGCAAATGCTACTTTCTACATAGTCATATACATCCAGTTTGATAATTACTATATCACTTGCTATTGTACAACAAGCATCGTTCGAGTTTTCGTGGTCTTGATGACAACGCGGTACAAACGCTGACAAACGCAGAAGAAACGTCAAGAGAGCGCGATGAACGCAGCAGCAACTCTTTGGTGTAGCTGTGTGAACGCAGCCAAATGAAAAACAACTTATTCAAACGCTGTAAATGCGCAGTGAGAGCGCAATAGAGACGCAGTGAGATCCCAGAGGACTCCGTGCAAGCGCAATTGACTTATCATTGCGTCTACACTGCGATTAGTTTCGTTCCTTGAGCGCACAAACGGAGCTCTCGTGGCACTGTTGGACACCTTACTGCGCTGCCACGGCGACCTCACTCCGCTTCTACGTCGTGTTCATCAGAACGCCGAGCCATGGCGCGTACTATGTGTTGGGGGGGGGGGGGGGGTTATTCTACTTCGAAAAATAATCAATCATTCAACGGAGGTCATTATTCTTCTTTACATCGGCTTGATTCAGCAGTATTTAGGCATGGAAAACATATCACATTTATATATAACAAAAAAAATTAATCCAAAATTTTTATCTCATTTAAAACAAAAGTCATTGAGCAAAATTTAATAATGGTTTTTCCAAACCATGATTGATGAATCATTTTCTGTAATACCTGGCTACGGTGAAGCGCATTGCATAGTTTGACATTACTATGAGATTGACACTTTTTATGTATATACATCTCTGCTTCAGCCTTTATCAAATAACATTATTGGTGTATTTTTTATTAATGTTTAATTTTGAAATTGACATGCACTTACTTACATTTGTAGTGCCGTGTTGCACCGTGCTCCAATTGGAAGATGTATTACTGTATTTCACCTTGTATTTCTTTACGTATTCAGTTCTTCTACTATAGCTTAACCCTTTTGTTACTACAGCCATAAAAGTCAATGATTGTCCAAACTTGACCTTAAAACAAAAATATGAATTTTTAGGATTATTATACATCTGAAAATTATTTTAATTGTGTTTACAGGATAATATTTCTAAACATATTGTCCGTTTAATTACATTTTACATGGATAATTACCCTGTTTATTTAGTATCAAGGCTTCGACAGTACCCTTTGTGCAAACTTCAAAACCACTAAGAGCTACAACAGTACTAAATGTCTTAAGGGTCAATCACAGTTTCTTATCTAAAATCAGTGCCACTCAGGGTCACTCAAGGTTCCCACAGTAAAATAATATGTAAGTGTGATTTGATGTATTATAGAATCATGTAATGAAAACGAGATACCCAAACATTTGTTGTTTCCATTTTCTAAAAGAAGGTGTTGCAGGTCCCATGATATTTTCCCTAAAGGTATTGCCAATTAAATGAAATCAAAGTTCTGAAGTACAGACGGGAGTTGATTGTATTGATTATAATTATTTTGATATCAGTAAGTTATAAGGTCCAAACACTGTTCTATTGATTTGCCAGAGTTACTGCATAGGAGAGTTGATGAAATCAACTCCCAAAAAATTAAAGTTTCTTTAAAATTTGATGCATTTTTTCTTTCCATGCAGTGTCATAGTATTATGTATTATAGAATTTAATCCAGAAAATATATTCAAACTTTCATAAGACCATGCAATAAAGAAGATGGGGGTATAAGATAACTCAAATGCCCATTTGGTTTAGTCGTGAAAAAACAATTTAAATTTATTTTTTTTCAATGAAATTTATTCAAATATATTATTATACAAGTTTGCAAAAGCAAAATTTCCATATTCAATTTTTAATATTTTAACAAAAGATAAGATAAAAAAATTGCTTCATGTTTTGGTGGTATCGAACCCACAACATAAAAAGCCTTGAGGTATAAGGAGACCTCATGTCTGGAGCTTTAACCCTGAAGCCATTTTGGTCACAACAAATAACGCTATTCAAATGCTACATACGACTTTGGCCTTCGGACTTGAATTATTTTCTAAAACTTTCAATTTTTGGAATACAAAATGATATGTTTAATGTATAGTGGGTCATCTCTCCACTTTTTTATTGATTGAAATTGGTTTGATTTCCATGATACCTTATTTTGACTATAAAAAAACCATGGAGGACAGACCAACTCTATAAAAGAAAAGGCATAGAAATTTAAAAAAAAGGCCCAATTTGGAGGTTTTGATACATATATACCAGTTTGAATTTACATATTTCGAGTATTGAACATATTAAAGGGTTACAAATCGATGAAATGCTAAATATATATTGTTTTGAATGATATTTTGAAAATTTATGAGATTAGTTGTTATTTTTATTTTTCAGTATCTTGTTCGTTCTTGTGTGGGCATTTTACGCACCTCATCCCCCCATCTTCTTTAAAATGGTTACACAGAAAAATGTGATAAATTTCATGCTTTCGTCAAAGGTTAATTCCTCATTGTTGTTAAAAATTGCCTCTTGATATAAAAAAAACATTTTACGTTTACATTAAGAGTCAGACATTTTCTTGAAACTTGCCATTTCCGATTTTTGTTTCAAAAAGGCAAATTTTATAAAAACTTAACTTTATGAAAAAAATGACACGAATAACTTCTATGTAAGAACAATATATTAAACTTCATTACTTTAGTAATGTTTAGTTTAGTCGACTGGTTACGCAACTAATACTGACCTTTTCATTTAGGTTTTAATCCCAGAATAATTGGTATTTTTTTTATATATGATATAGATTTTATTGCATAAAAATATCGAAAAATTTAAAAATAATGATGCCAAAATAATTAAAATTAATTTGTCAACTCAATATATATTTTTATGTGTACCTTTATTTTTCAATGTTATTATGTCCTTATTTTTATATATATGCATTTAGCAGGTTAAAAATTATTTTTAACCTCCTGGCACATAAAAGTTCAATTGCTTTGTGGTAACATAAAAATAAACAAATTATAGCAATTTTCGTAACTATATTTATAAAGATTGATTGGCGGTAGCTTTGTTCGATGAATATTATAGTATTTTGCATTCTTATAGAGCATACCCGCAATGCAAATAAAGTCGATTATGTAGTTGAGTTTAAATTTAGAACAACTTTTGATGCGTTACTGTATTTAAAAGTCCTTTTTACTTTAAGGGGAAAATTCCGCCTTTTCTGCAACAGTTTCTCTAATTCCTTTTTACATTCCAAAATGGAACAAAATTAACATAAAGATATTGGAAAAATACTATTAACTACTGTTCATCATTTTATTTACTTACTTTGTTTCCCTGTCAAAGAGAACTCAGGTCCCTGTCATTCACTGAGGTCTTTGAAGGTTTTTTTAGTACCTTTAGTTGAGACTTTAGAATCTATCAGCCTGAGGGTATTCTCAGTAACTTAATTGCAAACGTCAAGGCCATTCAATATAAGGGCATCTGCGGATTTTTTTGTGTTTCTTTTCAGAGTGTATTTTAATTACAGTAGTTTGATTTTATAATCTCCATTAGCCATCAGCATGTTTTGAATATTATGTTATGATCTGCTGTTTCTTTGGATATCTGAGTACATACTGGTTAGTTAAAGTGTTTCCTTTAATTTGAGTAACAATTACAATTTCAAAGCCAAATAGACATTTCCATGGTTGATTTTTATTTTATACTAGTATTGATTTTTTTTATTTATATATGGAAAATGCACAAACTGCACAAATCTTTAAATAGCTCCTGTTAAATTACCAAATTGAAAAAATGGATTTTCGAGACACACTCACAAAAAATCAAATCAGGTATTTAACTTGTACACACTCAATAGATGAAAAAGATCAACAATCCATACCTGATGAACAAAATAAAATCATAATAAATCTTTACTCATAAGTTTCATATGATTTGTGATGATTGGAATGGAATTGGAATACGACATTTCGATAAGCAGCACACAAACAGATATTAACACAAGTTCATTTATCACTGCAAACACAGAAGTCAGTTCAAATCGCAATTCATAAATCTTGCACTACTACTGAAATAGTACTCAGGCATCTCCGGAATAGCTTTTATTGCTAATATCGCGCGCATTGACTTCACGTATTTATATAAACACAGATCAACTTACTGTCATAACACATACATCAAATAGAAGTGATGAATCAAAGCAATACAGAAAACTTGGAACAAATAAAATTCAATTAAATCGAATTTCACTGTTTTACTGAAGTTTTATGTATTGTTTTATAATTATATATACTAGTAAACATGTACCTGTATCCATGGATCATCATCAAAATTTGGAACCCACCCACCATTGGACATTCTGGCTTGTGCGGCGCTATAAAAACTGCTATAATTGCTGGAGGCGGTTAGTTTATCATCGGTCACTGTGTCCACCAAAGACTCATTGCACGTCGAGGCTAAAAAAATGAAATACATTTTGTGATTTCTATCATTTCTTTCAACTCGAGACTAGTTATAATAAATAATAATAATAGTAATAATAATAATAATAATAACTAGATGCGATCTCGTTGCGAGCAACGAGTGGGTCTTCCTTCCAATAATTTATTTTCACATGATTTAAAAAGGAGTAAAAATTTTTCAAAATATTTAAAATTCATCCTATCATTTCGAGAAAGATGTCATTAGACGCAGAATTCGAGATGCAACTTAGATATCATGTTTAAGAATTATTCTGATGTCATTTAAACACGATTTAATTAAATTTATTTTTTTTTTTAAATTTAAATTTCATCCAATCATTTTGAGAAAGATGTCGTCAGACGCAGAATTCAAAGCGCAACTTATATATTATGATAGGAAATTAGTCTGATGTCATTTAAATACGATTTAATTAAATTTAAAATTTTCAAAAAAATTAAAAATCATCCAATCAATTCAACAAAGATGTCATTAGACGCAAAATTCTAAGCGCAACTTAGATATCATGTTTTGAAATTAGTCTGAGGTCATTTTAACGCGATTTGAATGAGTTGAAAATTTTTGAAAAATTTAAAATTCATTCGATCAATTCGAAAAAGATGTCACCAGACGCAGAATTGTAAGCGTAACTTTAATATTATTTTTTTAAATAAGTCTCAGCTCATTTTAACATGATTTAAGTAAATTTAAAATTTTCAAAAAATTAAACATTCATTCAATTAATTCTAGAAAGATGTCATTAGACGCAGAATTCTAAGCGCAACTTAGATATAATGTTTAAAAATTAGTCTGTGGTAATTTAAACACGATTTAATTAAATTTAAAATTTTCAAAAAATTTAAAAATCATCCAATCAATTCAACAAAGATGTCATTAGACGCAGAATTGTAAGCGCAACTTAGATATTATGTTTTGATATTAGTCTGAGGTCATTTTAACGCGTTTTAAATGAGTTTAAAATTTTTGAAAAATTTAAAATTCATTCGATCAATTCGAAAAAGATGTCATCAGACGCAGAATTGTAAGCGTAACTTAAATATCATGTTTTTAAATTAGTTTTAGCTCATTTTAACATGATTTAATTAAATTCAAAATTTTCAAAAAAATTAAAAATCATCCAATCAATTCAATAAAGTTGTCATTAGACGCAGAATTGTAAGCGCAACTTAGTAATCATGTTTCAAAACTAGTCTGAGGTCATTTTCACGTGATTTAAATGAAATTAAAATTTTTGAAAATGTTTAAATTCATCCAATCAATTTGGAAAGGATGGCATTAGACGCAGAATTCTAAGCACAACTTAAACATCATGTTTTAAAATTAGTCTGAGGTCATTTTAACGCGATTTAAATGAGTTTAAAAATTTTGAAAATTTTTAAATTCATCCAATCAATTCAAGAAGGATGTCATTAGACGCAGAATTGTAAGCACAACTTAGATATCATGTTTTAAAATTAGTCTGAGGTCATTTTAACGCGATTTAAATGAGTTTAAAATTTTTAAAATTTTTTAAATTCATCCAATCAATTCGAGAAGGATGTCATTAGACGCAGAATTCTAAGCACAACTTAGATATCATGTTTTAAAATTAGTCTGAGGTCATTTTAACGCGATTTAAATGAGTTTAAAATTTTTAAAAAATTTAAAATTCATTCGATCAATTCGAAAACGATGTCATCAGACGCAGAATTGTAAGCGCAACCTAAATATTATGTTTTGAAATTAGTCTGAAGTCATTTAAACACGATTTCATTAAATTTTCAAAATTTAAAAATCATTCAGTCAATATGAGAAAGATATCATTAGACGCTGAATCGTAAACGCAGCTTCAATATCACATTTAAAAATTAGACTGATGTCAATTTATAAAGATTTAATTAAATTTAATTTTTTTTTAAAATTTAAAATTTATCCAATCAATTCGAAAAAGATGTCATCAGACGCAGAATTGTAAGCGCAACCTGGATATCATGTTTTAAAATTAGTCTGAGATCATTTTAACACGATTTAATTAAATTTTAAATTAAAAAAAAAATTAAATTTCATCTAATTTATTCGAGAAAGATTTCATTGGACACAAAATTGTAAGCGCAACTTAGATATTATGTTTTAAGATTAGTCTGATGTCATTTAATTACGATTTAATTAAATTTAAAATTTTCAAAAAAATTCAATTTCATCCCATCAATTTGAAAACGATTTTATTAGACGCAGAAATAAAGTGCATCTTAGATAATATGTTTTAAAATTAGTCTGAGGTCATTATAACACATTCCTTGAGTTTTAAAATTTAGCTTCCGTACTCGGAATTTCCGGACAATGATTTTCCTCGTGAGGCTAGATGTTCATGTTATCTATCATTTCTGAAAATTTCAGCTTCCTATCTCTGCTCGTTTTTGAGGAAATGTGTGGACAAGGAGTATTCGTAAAAAACGTGTCTTATATTTTGACCACAGCTAGCTTCCGTACTCGGAATTTCCGGACAAAATAAAAAAAAGCGTATCAGCTTTAGATAATAATAGATCGATGCTGAAAATTTGACAAAAATCGGACCACCCATCTTCGAGAAATCTTCTGCACAAAAATTGTAAAGAAAAAAAAAGAATAAAAAAACTAGATTCGATCTCGTTGCGAGCAACGAGTGGGTCTTCCGTCCAATAATTTATTTTCACATGATTTAAAAAAAAATAAAAAAAAATTCAAAATATTTAAAATTCATCCAATCATTTCGACAAAGATGTCAGTAGACGCAGAATTCTAAGCACAACTTAGATATTATGTTTGGAAATTATTCTGATGTCATTTAAACACGATTTAATTAAATTTAAATTTTTTAAAAAATTTTAAATTCATCCAATCAATCCGAGAAAGATGTCATTGGACGCAGAATTCAAAGCGCAACTTAGATATTATGTTTAAAAATTAGTCTGATGTCATTAAAACACGATTTGATTAAATTTAAAATTTTCAAAAAATTTAAAATCATCCAATCAATTCGACAAAGATATCATTAGACGCAGAATTCAAAACGCAACTTAAATATCATGTTCAAAAATTTTTATGATCTCATTTAAACACGATTTAATTAAATTTAAATTTTTTAAATTTTTTTAAATTCATCCCATCAATTCGAGAAAGATGTCATTGGACGCAGAATTCAAAGCGCAACTTAGATATTATGTTTAAGAACTAGTCTGATGTCATTTAAACACGATTTGATTAAATTTAAAATTTTCAAAAAATTTAAAAATCATCCAATCAATTCGACAAAGATGTCAGTAGACGCAGAATTCTAAGCACAACTTAGATATCATGTTTTAAAATTAGGCTGAAGTCATTTTAACGCGATTTAAATGAGTTTAAAATTTTTAAAAAATTTAAAATTCATTCAATTTATTCAAGAAAGATGTCATCAGACGCAAATTTGTAAGCGCAACTTAGATATTAAGTTTTAAAATTAGTCTGAGGTCATTTTAATGCAATTTAAATGAGTTTAAATTTTTTTAAAAATTTAAAACTCATCCAATCATTTCGACAAAAATGTCATTAGACGCGAAATTCTAAGCACATCTTAGATATCATGTTTTAAAATTAGGCTGAGGTCATTTTAACGCGATTTAAGTGAGTTTAAAAATTTTTAAAAATTTAAAATTCATTCAATTTATTCGAGAAAGATGTCATCAGACGCAGAATTGTAAGCGCAACTTAGATATTATGTTTTAAAATTAGTCTGCGGTCATTTTAATGCAATTTAAATGAGTTTAAATTTTTTTAAAAATTTAAAATTCATCCAATCAATTCGAGAAAGATGTCATCACACTTAAAATTGTAAGCGTAACCTAAATATTATGTTTTGAAATTAGTCTGAAGTCATTTAAACACGATTTAATTAAATTTAAAATTTTCAAAATTTTTAAAAATCATCCAATCAATTCGAGAAAGATGTCATTAGAGGCAGAATTGTCAGCACAACTTCAATATTACATTTAAAAA
This sequence comes from Magallana gigas, assembly GCF_963853765.1. Classification (NCBI taxonomy): domain Eukaryota; kingdom Metazoa; phylum Mollusca; class Bivalvia; order Ostreida; family Ostreidae; genus Magallana; species Magallana gigas. Next base: position 55,789,043 of record NC_088858.1, on the reverse strand, counting down.
TTAGTCTCAGGTCAATTTATAAAGATTTAATTAAATTTAAAATTTTTTAAAAATTTATAATTTATCCAATCAATTCGAAAAAGATGTCATCAGACGCAGAATTGTAAGTGCAACTTGGATATTATGTTTTAAAATTAGTCTGAGATCATTTTAACACGATTTAATTAAATTTTAAATTTTTAAAAAAGTTAAATTTCATACAATTAATTCGATAAAAATTTCATTGGACAAAAAATTGTAAGCGCAACTTAGATATTATGTTTTAAAATTAGTCTGAGGTCATTTTATAACGATTTAATTAAATTTAAAATTTTCAAAAAAATTTAAATTTCATCCCATCAATTGGAAAAAGATTTTATTAGACGTAGAATTAAAATGCAACTTAGATATTATGTTTTAAAATTAGTCTGAGGTCATTATAACACATTTAATATGAGTTTTAAAATTTAGCTTCCCTACTCGGAATTTCCAGACAATGATTTTTCTCGTGATGCTAGTCTATCATAACCTCTATCATTCCTGAAATTTTCAGCTTTCTATCTTTTCTCGCTTTCAAATAGATGTGTGGACAATGAAAACTCATCGAAAGTGTGTTCTATATCTTGACCCCGGCTAGCTTTCGTACTCGGAATTTCCGGACAATGATTTTCCTCGGGAGGCTATACGATCATGTCCTCTATCATTCCTGAAAATGTCAGCTTTTTATCTTTGGACGTTTTTGAGGCGATGCGTGGACAAGACGTTTTCGTCAAAAACGTGTCCTATATTTTGACCCCAGCTAGCTTCCGTACTCGGAATTTCCAGACAATGATTTTCCTCGTGCGGCTAGACGTTCATGTCCTCTATCATTCCTAAAAATTTCAGCTTTCTATCTTTGGACGTTTTTGAGGAGATGCGTGGACAAGACGTTTTCGTCAAAAACGTGTCCTATATTTTGACCCCAGCTAGCTTCCGTACTCGGAATTCCCGGACAATGATTTTCCTCGTGAGGCTAGACGTTCATGTCCTCTATCATTCCTGAAAATTTCAGCTTTCTATCTTTGCTCGTTTTTGAGGAGATACGTGGACAAGAACTTTTTAAAAAATGACAAAATGGCGGATAAGTCCGAACCGGAAGTGATTTTTACAAAATAAAAAAAAGCGTATCAAGTTTATATAATAATAGATCGATGCTGAAAATTTGACAAAAATCGGACCACCCATCTCAGAGAAATCTTCTGCACAAAAATTGTAAAGAAAAGAAAAAGAAAAAAAAAAAACCTGAAAAAGAAACATTACAATAATAGAAGGGTCTTCCGCTGAAGACGGAAGACCCTAAAAAGTGAAAAAGAAACAATACAATAATAAAAGGGTCATCCGCTGAAGACGGAAGACCCTAATAATTTTTTTCTTAATGAAAGATGTTGTTTTATCGGAAAGGTAAAAAGTAATTATATACACCATTCTCATACTGGGCAAGTTGTATTTAAGCGAATACATCATTTAAAACTAATTCGTGTTGAAATTTGATAATCTTTAGTTTTTTGAATATCCAGTATTTGAAAACGACTCGAAGTCTTTTACTTCATTGGATATTTTAAATATAGATCGATTACACATGGCTATAATATTTTGTGTTAATATGAAATGTGGCGATAGCGAACAGTGTTCTTAATCAAAAGTTCCAAAAAAAAAATCAGGAATAGAGCAAAGAAGAGTGCAAGAAGGAGAGGCTGGATCAGATGCCATGGAGGAGTGTTCATCCTCTGCTGACCGGCCATACCCGCCATTTGTCGTAATCGGGAAAAACAGAAAAATCCGTAGACTATTCGGTAAAAAATAATCGCCCAACGATAATTATGAAAAATATTGGTCAGCATTTGACATAGCGGAAGATTGTATTTGCTGGCAATGTCGTTGTACTGACCATAGAACTTACGACATGATGACTTTAATCGAGACTGTTGACAATCCTGTTCAATTAATCTAATTGCCAATTGCTTGCCTAGACTTGATCATAGGCACATCATGCCCTTTGCGTACCAAATCAACTGAGCGACAAAACCTCCATAAAACTCCAAAAACAATCTTTTGGAATTCCCATCTGTACCAATTGTGCCTCATTGTTTACAGACCTATTTTTGTATTCTTATGAAGCAGAATTTATTCAAAATTTGTAAATGAAAAAAATAAATCACCCCCTGTGGCCTTTAACTCAACATGCAGGTATATTGACGACGTATTATCAATTAACAATCGTTATTTCCATAGTTACGTCGACTCAGTATATCCCAGTGAACTTGGAATAAGAGATACCACTGAGTCTGCGTCATCTTTTTCATATTTGGATATTTTACTGGAAAGGGACTTTGATGGTAATCTAACAACAAAACTTTATAATAAATGGGATGACTTCAATTTTTCTACAGTCAACTTTCCTTACTTATGTAGCAATATACCTTCTTCACCTGCATATGCTGTTTTTGTCTATCAGTTAATTCAATACACAAGGGCATGCTCTTCGTATGAACAGTTTCTAAGGCGAGGCAAGCTACTGACAAACAAGTTGATAAAACAGGACTATCAACAATCTCGTTTGAAATCATTTTTTCGTAAGTTCTATAGTCGACACAACGACCTTGTCGCCAATACAATCTTCCTCTAGGTCACATGCTGACTGACTTTTCATACTAATTGTTAGACCATAATTAATCATCTTATTGTCTACGGACTTTTCCCGGTTTTCTTTTTTTTCCCGATTACGAAAAAGAGCACACGGCGGGTGTGACCGGTCAGCAGAGGATGCTCTTTCCTCAATGGCACCTGATCCTACATCTATCTTTTTAGAGGTCCGTGTTGCTCTGCGTTGAACTTGTATTTCGTTTTATGGACTTTTGAGATAGTTGACAGTTAAATATTGTCATTTTTTTATGCAGACGATGAAGGCGTACTGCTACATAAGTAAGGGGAATTGACGATACAAAATTGAAGTCATCACGTTTATCATAAAGTTTTGTTGTAAGGTTACCATTAATGTCCTTTTCTAGTAATCTATCTAAATTTGAAATAGATGATTCAGACTCTGTGGTATCTTTTATTTCAAGTTCACTGTGATATACCGAGTCGACGTAAAAATGGAAGTAACCATTGTTAATTGATATACGTCGTCGAGAAACCTCAATTTGAAAGTCACAGCGAGTTAATCTCCTTTTTGCATGTACAAGTCTTTGAATAAAATTTGCTTCGTATTAATATAGAAACAGGTCTGCTAACAATGTAGAGCAATTTTTACCCATTGGAATTCGAACAGATTGTTGGAAGACCTGATTTCCAAAATACTACATAGATGCTGTCAATCAGAAACGCAAGCATCGTTTTCATATTCTCTTCAGAGTACTTGTTTATGCAATTCAAATAGTTTAATTTTAATAAATTTGTATTTGACCAATGACATGGTAAGTGAATTAATGAGATATATTTTTATTGAAAAAGCAACTATCAATGATGTCAAAAAACCTTAAGTTTATTTTATTTTCTGGAATATTTAATGACCGCTATATTTGCGAGATTTCCCGACTCAAAATATGTTGGTCATTATACATTTGGTATGTTTTGAACTATAAAATCAAATCAATATTTTTGATTTTGATATTTCTTTTATAAAGGAAATATAAACAATAAATATGCATATATAATTATTTCAAATTCATCCGAATAAACGGCAAAATTAGTATAATGTTATGGCATGGAAAAGCAGGTATTTATCTTATTCAACGATATTTAGTGAGACAAAGATCGGCATGTTAATACCAAAAATGAAGTCGTCCGAGGCAAGATCGCTTACTGAGGTGTATGAATACTTCATTACAATACAAAATCATAGATCACCAATTGTTGTTTTATATTTGATCTTCAGCAACAATGGCTTAATTTTACGACCACATATGATTAATATGATATAAATGGGTTGGCTTTAATTGTTCTATGAAAGATTAACGAAATCAATAAACGGCAATGTGCTTGAAGTCTGCAGACACAACAATTATTTTAACATACTGTCTTAACTTCCCTCTCATGTTCAGGTAGATCAATGATATAAAGTAAAAGAAATATGTCTTAACATCATTTATATTCGAAAATGAGTTTCTTGAAGTCAATATTTCTAAATTCCAATTATTGAATAATGATGATTTATGTCAAAATCTTCCTTAATATTAATGCATGAAAACATTATAGCATGCCTAAAACCAAAACCTTATAAAACAGAAACGATTTTCTTACAGAGAGCTTAACGTATCAAAGAGCCAAATTGATGCTATACTCTTAGCGTCAATGACATATTACGATAGTTCTATTATAGAGCATATCCTGTATCTAAGTCCTCGGGGCAGATCAATGTTTTTCAACTTTTGAACTTCTACCTTAAGATATGGAAAATGATTTCGTCTTTCTGGATGACAGGCAGATTACAGTTGTTTAAGCAGCTAAAAGAGGATACATTTTTAAAGTTGGTTATTAACTGAAGTATAAGCTGCCTCTAAAGTAAGCCATTCCTTATAGTTAAGTTTATGTAACAACTATACATTGGAAACATACCGATACCTTCAGACACATTTCTGAAAAGTCATTCAACGATTCATTTTCCGATTGTTTCTTTGTTTGCTACATACAGGATTTGATTTTCGATTAAAACGCTTTCAATTATCACTTCTTACAAAGTAAGCAAAACAATTTATATACAAACCAATTATGAGCGTTAGAGTAAAAGGCCATTGATTTTTTTAATAACAACGATATATTAAAAATGGCACCAGCAATAAAAACCTAGAAAATATTTTTAAAATATTTTGAATAAAATAGATGATCTGAAAAACTAAGATTTTAAAATGTGTTAAGAAAATAAGATTTATTAACTGCTTAATACATTTTAACGAGGCCGAGTACAGAACGAGTACGCACGCTTTCGCGCAGCTTTTCATTTGTATAGTGACGTCATCATTTTGCTTGGGTTTTTTTAATTGACCATTTGATGCCTTTTAGCAATAACTTTAATATGTAGAACAGAAAAAGAAATCCCTTGGCAGACGTTTAAAAAAAATGTAAAAAATGTGCAAAATTGATACATTTCAAGCAAAATCCCATAGGGTCCTATGTTAAAAATCAACAAACTTTAAACAAACGTTGTGGTAAATGTCTTATTTTTTATATCTTAAAAGAATAATTATATCAGTAGCAATTCATGTAAAAAATTTCATTCAAAAATCTAGCGCAGAACAAATTAGACCCGACCTCGTTTAACTCATTTAATATTTTTATATATATTTTTTCCATTTGTCGTAATCACAAAAAAACATTCAACTGATTTTATAAATGTCCATAATTTTTTTGAAGTTAAACTAGATTTAATATATGTTATAAATTTCCATGCATTTACCTTTGATCGATGCCACCAATCCAGTCACAATCACTACAAAGATACACTTATGCTGAAATTCGGGCGTCATAGTTTAGCATTAAGTCGGGAACTCTTTGTGTCTTAGCTCTTTCTTTTTCTCTACCAGATCCTTTTTAACAGCTAGAATTGTCTTGTCAACCTGTTTTGTTTGTGAATGCTTACAAAATTGATGTTTTTCCAAACGACCGCGTAGTCGCGTTACCAATGGTTACATTGGGTTGTCCGTTTTTTGGTTTTTCTCTTATGACATTCCGTGTATTTTTATTTCTGTGTTTTAGTTTACTTAACGGAAGTTTTGATAAATGTATCGATTTCCAAATCGTTCTTTTCCTTCCTAATTTCTATTTGAATGTCTTACTTTTGTGATATTTTTCCTAAAGAAGCGGATGGTGCGTAATATTGTCCATGATTCCTATTCTTATTAAAAAATCATTTTATGTTTTAACATTTGCAATATCTATAGAGTGATGACAGATTTGAACAGTTTAGCGAAAACTGTAGCTCCGTCCACTTTGATTAAATCATATTTTTCATTTTATCAAATATGATTAAAATAAGACGTGTTTAACCCCTCACCTAAAATACAATTTATAATGAACAAGCATTCTGAGAGTATTGCATAAGCAATACACGTCCCCTACCGGTTTGTGGAAATTGTGAAAACAATCCACTGTTATGCAGAATATCGAACCCGAACAATAACAAATTGGAATATAAAAAATTACTTTTCTCGAAAATATGTCAACCAGACGCTACAAAAGTGTGAACTTGATCTGTAGTTTGACATTTTGAAGCTGTTCAGCAAATTTCATATTATTCCTCAAACGCATTAAGAAAAAAAGTGTGGAAAACTGACAGACAGACGGACGGACAGACGGACGGACGGCCTGACTGATTGACGCAGAGAAAAGCTATAGTCCCCTCCGGTGAAAACCGGTAGGGGACTAATAATCCGTGCGAGGTAATCTCAGAGCGATCTTCAAGTAGCTGATGAAGTCATTGCCTCGTTTTTCTTACATGTATTTCTTAACAACCGTTGAACTTGAATCACCAAAGTACCTTGTCCAGTACAGACAATCTTGGCAAAGTGTATTTGTCGATTTTAAAGTTTGTTTATGTTGTTTGCATGATTAATTCATATTAATTCATTCATTGCAAATTGGGGGGATATTGTACACATTTTTGCACAAAAACGATTTACTTAAGTTAAATTTAAAGACCGGTAAGAGTAGAAGATGTATACGTAGCTATAAGTATATTTGAAGACCTGTTTTGAGGCCAAAATCTGAAGATATATACACATTTTATGCATCTATATGGCAAATTTCATATGAGTTAATGATTGAGAGTTTGGTGCAGCATAACACACTCATGATGGCCAAAATTTTGATATGTCTGATTGCTTTCCATTTTGTTTCAACAATACAACAATGATTGTTTCAGATAATTTTTAAAATCTTAATGCATTGTCAGTTATTACAGGTTTCTTAAAGGATAGTATCTAGTATAAACTTACTAAATTCAAATTTCCGTTTTGACAATTAAGTTTGTTGACTTTAATTCATTTATGAGATACTTATTGAAATAAAAAAAATGTATTTGCCATGTACAAATGTAGTAGAATATTTTGATGTATTATTTTTCGGAATGAATTGCCTTTCACAGTACACTAGTCATTATTCCGCTTCGACATACTCCATAAGGCACTAATGCTGAACTCCCAAAAATTATCATTTAGACTGTCTGCAAATAAGAGATATCAAAAAGTATCAACTATCGCTCGGTTACAAGCATCTGTTAAGCAAGACTCAGCTTATGTCTTCTATATGACAACTATTGTGTATACAATATAGTCTCTCTTGTATATCCATACGAAAGGTCTCATATTCGCCGTTAAAAATAATATTGACATTCAATTTGAAACATGTATCAGAATATACATGTGCACCATTTCAACTCAGACCAAATGCATAGGGGTTATGAGACCACGAACCTCACAGTATCAGTGTCACATAGGTCTCCACAAACAGCATGGATTACGTGATGATAAAAAGAATTAATTGCTTCCTAAATTTCAGAGGTGTTGCAGAGCATAGTCCAGATGTTATTTGCTCGGAGTCAACGACCTCGACGGGAAGTTCAACATCAACCCCGTCACCTGCGGTAGTTTTCCTCAGAAGGGCAACACCTTGCAAAGGATGTGGTCATACTTCTACACACAAATATACATTGTGTTCACCGTAAAGTCTTTAATTACACTCATAATTTGTCCTTGCTTTACCGTGAAAAGGCATTCTTCTCGAAAAAAAAAACATTAACTTATAAAACAACGGTTAAGTCGAAACTCTTTTTTTGTTTTGGTTTTTCTATATCTGAGGGATTAATTTTGTTTTTAGATAGTTTTGTGGAAAGTGATTGTATCATAATTGCCTTATTTAATTGACATCACACTACGAATTTTCTGGAGGAATAAAACATGTAGCCAGCTCATTAAATGATGACTATCGATTGAACGAAGAAGATTTTCTTTTAATGAAAAATGACTACAACAAACTGTCAACCATCTCAAAAATCCATTAGGGGAAGAAAACACTTTAAGCAAGATGACGTCATAAAAGGCAACTAGTCAAGACATGTGAAGGGTGGGCGCTCAGTGGGGCGGTTTGCTTTCACGACGGAAACAAAGATTTTTGAATTGTTGTGAAGTGAAAACAGAAAGAACATATGTTGCATAATTCCTACAGGCGGCGTAACTTAAACAGCGACCGTTGAATTACGGGATCTGTTTTCGAATCCTTGTTTGATTTTTGGTTTGTTTCAGGGTTAGGGTTTGGGTAACGTAACCTAACCCTAACCCTGTTGACTGTGGTTTTCGTGCAACATTGATTATTATCAACTTTGGGACGAATTAAAGCCCCCTGCTTCGCGTCGGGCAATATTTCGTCCCTTGGGGGCTAATATAATCAATATTGCTTTCAGTCAATTTTTTCTATAAAATAACCATTTTAAGCTATGCGATACATGAGTATAACTCAAAATAAGACATTGAAAAAAGAAAGCAATAGCTAATCCAACCCAGTGATCAACGATTTTTATTGATATATAAACATAATAATTGATTGTTTGTTGTCATAAAATAACCCAGCGCTAAGCTATCCTCATTTGAATCCTGTTTGTTTTGCTTACAGTCATAACACAATTTCTATGGTTTAAAAGAAATGCTTAGGTTTGATTTTTTAGTCTTATCAAGTACACAGCAAAATGTGCCACATATGTTTCACATACATGTAAGTTGTGATCAAACATACGTATAGCTCATGAGTATCGTATGTAAATCATGCGTGATTTTTCAACACATGTTTAACATGAGTTCAAAAACATATGGTAAACATGTGTGTATAAATGCATCTATACATAGACACATGTGTAACATATGTTACTATTTCCCATACGTTACACATATGTTATACATGTGTTATTCATGTGTGTTTTTCTATATGTATTTTATTCGTTGTTTTTAACACATGAGAAACATGTGTGAGGAAAAACTTTGCCATTATACATTGCGGATCTAAAATATTTTAACAGTGATGGGGGTCGGGAGTCGAAGAATACAGTAATTGTGTTTGCCAGGGGGGTCTGAGACATATTTGCGATAATGTTTCTGATAGTATGTAAATTTAATAAATTTTCATTTTTCAGGGGTTTGGCTTGGGCCGGGACCCTCCCCCTCCCTTTAGATCCGCGCATGTTATACATATTTGTAAATGGCTAAAACTTTACATGTAGTAATGAATGGATGTATAACTGAATTAATAAATTACCTGAAGCCATGTACTCTCTTTAAATATTGATTTAATAACGAATCCGGATTTAATAAGCCGGAAATGACTTTAATTTTGTCATTCACAAATATACGTCACATTTTTACGTCATGGAAGCAGAAGTTCAAGCTGCAGCTGCAGAATTAGCTAAAGGTAAGTGTTTTCATTTTCCTGCATTTCAAAATTGTATCGTACAATAGCCTGTGGTAATAGAGGAAACATACCGGGGAAATTCGAAATGACAGACGATAAACGATCGACAAACATCATTGTAGTTTTAAAAAAGAACTACTGGAGTGCAAGCAGTCTTTATGTTGATAAGGAATTAAAAGTATAACGTTAGCTATAGTAGTGAAATACCAATGAGTTAAATACAGTAGTTGAATCACACATTTATAGAATATTTCAGAAAACGAACGGCCGGTTACCGCGTTATTTTTAGATCTTTCAACGTGCTCAATGCTGAACATAGTTTTCCCGAAAAATCTCAGCAGCTAACGGGTTTCAGTTGAATTAGGATTATCAATTCGTATGGAGAGCATACAATATTTGTTGATCTGAAGATATATAAGATATAAAAAGTTAAAAAGTGAAAGTAGCAAAAGAACTAGAACGAAGCTTGTAGCAAAGCAACAAGTATTTCTTGGCTTCCATTTGCAGCTGAGGGAACAAAAAAGTCGTCTGAATTAAGTTATAGTCTTATTAAATTCTAATTGAATCATTTTTTTTAAAGTTTATAGGAATGCATCAATGGGACGGATGTAGGATATCAACTATAACACAGTGACATTGTTAAAATGTAAGTACATATATCATGGAATTTCAATTAAAATTTTTTTTTCAAACATAATTTTTATATTTATTATGATTTATATGTATGCATAAAATTTTTGGGAGTTGATTTTAATCAACTCTCCTATGCAGTTACTCTGGCAAACCGAAAGTGAAACAGTGTTTGGACCTAAGCACAAATCATCACGGCTTACAAGACTTAGATCTTAAAGATAACAGATAAATGTGGTGTGCTGTATGCTGAACCATTAATTTTCAAGGAAACGTATTTATAAATACCTTGAAAATAGTCAGGTTTTGAATAGTACGAACAATTTAGATATTTTTTGTAGTCGTATGTATTCCTACGCCTCATTTCAATTTAGTCTCGTTCAGCCATACGCTCGGTGGTATCCGTAAAGAGTCTCTCTTGGTACTCGGAGATTATCAGAGACAGCCGAGCGTCTGATTAAACGAGACTAGAGTGCAATATTGCTTGGATCCAGACATGTGTACAATTTTTAGAAATATTTCGATTACTGATACATAGTTTGATAAAATAAATTATATCTTTAAATATGACACAATATGATTCATATGGGGTTTACTCGAAATTCTTGTCGGAAATGTTCGAGAATTCATATTAAAAAAATGTGTGTAATTCAAATACAGATTAAAAACTACTTGTCATGCAAAAGAACATATCGTTGATTTTAAAATTAATAATAATCGATAAAATCAACTCCCGTCAGTTCTTCAGTACTTTGATTAACTATAGTATTGTAACGTGTTTTGTCCTGGGTTCTCAGGAATAATATATGAAATAAATTTTCCTCTAACTCTACCTGAGCTAATAATGATTGGTACAATGATTTTTCTCTAATTTGGTAACGTTTAAATCACTATCAATAATAAACGGGAATAATGTGTGAAGTTGGTTTTCTGTACTGTGTGTCTTTACCCAGTTCCTATTGAGAGAGAGGTACTTGGTGTCTCAATCGTCTTCAGAATTACTACACCAAGCACCTCACCTCAATTCCCTGGGTTTCTTGCCACTAGTTTCTATTTAACCCTACCTCTGAACTCTTCTCTCTTTCTTCTTTCTATTTTCTGTCTTTCTATCTTGTCCTTTCTACTTCACTGTTCACAGACGACTCTCCCAGACTCTACAGCACAGCTGTTTATATAACCTTGGAGTAGTCCACTCCAAGGGTAGTCAGGTTATTCCATTTCCCCACCCAAATCTTATTCACCACAACGTTTATTATAATAAGGCATAATCATTACAGTATAATATGCTTTGATAACACAAATTTACTGAAATATGTAACTCATTTTGATGTACACATGTATGTATTCAACTATCCTAATCTAGGATCAAGACTTGAGTTCAAAAATAGCAGAATAAGCTGCACTGTGGTTGCAATAATTATGAACAATAATGGTAATTGAATTAAGGTTCTGGCTGTATAGATTAATGTTAAGAATTTTATTACATTGACTATTTGTAAGTGTTTAAAATCTCACTTAACACAACTGATTCAAGCTAATTGACTGATAGAAAATTTGTATGCAAAATTTTTTTTCAATTATAAGATATATTTTTGTATCATGTTGATTTTTAAAAAATCTTATGATTGTGTCTTATTTTGAATTTAAAAATATGTTTAACATAAAAAATCATACAAAATGTATGTTGCACATTTTGCTGTGTAGCAGACAAATTCAAGCTGTAATTTAGACATATCCGAAAAGTATCCGGAATGTGGACTGTGCATGACATTTTTCACAGGGTGAAAAAAACCAAACATTTTCAAACATCCTTCAAAGGTGGTTTAAAGGGGACTTTAAGTAGTGTAAATGATGTAAGTTCATTAAACCACTTTTTGTTGCCAGTAAGCTAAATAGCTGAGCATGACTTGTAAAAGGTATCGTTTGTAATATTTTTCTTTCATTGCAGGTATCCCCAAAATCTTACATAAGACCTCTGAACAAAGAGCTTTAATTTTTTTCATTTTGATATTTTTATGCAACGATATTAGTTATTGTTATTGTTGAGAGTTACAGCCCAAACATGCAAGGTAAACCAAGAACTCTAGATCCCTAATTAAACAAGAGGAATGAATGTTCGTGTAAAATCGCGAGAACCACATGTCACGAATTTGAAACTATCGCTTTTTTTCTCTCTGACAGAGGACAGCTGTTGTGACAGCGTTTGCTCACTACCTGCCCTTGCTTCAGATTAAAAGAATCAAAGCTAATTTAAGACATGTGCATTTTATTTGCGGGTAAAATAAAAGAAAAAAAAGAATTACTTGTCTCATCACATTTTCATATTTTTATTAAAATGCCAGCAATTGTCTGCATCGAGTCACCTATTTTTGTATGTAAAACATCTGAATATACATTGCATAACCGGTAATCGATCTCTTCTGTTTTCTATACATTATCAGTGGTTATGCATGTAATCAATTTACTGGCATGAGTAAAACATGCATGCAAATTTTACATTTTACAGTGTGGATTCCTCATATCCTAATGATGCTTCGAATCAAAAATAGGCAACAATTGGCTTTTAGATTTTTAAGAGAAAGTTTAAAATGTAAAATTGTTAACAGACGACACACGACGATGGACAAAAGACCAGTTGCAATCGGTCAATTGAGTAACTCGGGTGACCTTAAAAACTTCACTATTCTTCTAATACAATCTGCTTTACGTGTACAATTTGATTGTGCAGATCTTCTTTATTATTATATCATGAGGTCTTAAAATTACGATTAAACCCATAGGCATTTTTGCCAGTTCCAGCCCAATCTTCTTTAAGTACCCTGTATAACAATAATGTTGCTTAATATGTGTATATTGATAGTCATTGCAGTTGTTTCTGAATCATTTAAATAATATTTCTAGAGAAAAAAAAAGATGCACAAAGTATGTGTACAAATCAAGATTAACTTTACATATTATAATTACATTTGCCTTTACCGCCGAAGAATAATTGCCCCGATTTCCAGGGCTTGAGGCTGATATGATTGATTACACGTTTGAAATTTCCTATAAAAAACGATAGTAAGCTTTAAAATATCTTTGCAAATCGAAAATAACCCTAAATATATTTTGGTTACATTTTACAAATCTGTATGAAATTACTTGTGCTGACAATTGATGCACAAATGCGAACTTGATGGGCCATTGGGAAACAACATAAATCGGTCTTTCTTTGTGAACACGCCTAACATTCATTTTTTAAAACATCAATTTTATGTACGAATCAAAGATTTGAATAGGGGTTTTGCCACGCATAGTCACAAAATTTCATATATTTTTTCTATCGATACACCAAGGTGTATATGGCAAAAAGACACTAAATATTTAATAATGAGTTAACCACTGACAGGGTAACTGGGGTTAAAAATAGAACAATTTAAACTATAAACTACTTGGAAGCCATTTAAAAAGTCTTTGACTAATAAAATACGCTATTAAACATATTAAACAACCTCTGTTATATTGCTAATTTTCAATTTGAAGGAAATTGATTGAGAAACCATCACTTAAGTGTTACCATGGATCATCGAGTTTTTTTTTTTCAGCCCAATAGAGGCTTTGCATCAAGGTAATCTTGTTTAATGATGTAATAGAACAATAAATGAACTAATTAGCTTTAAGAAAGTGCATTTCTTCCTTTTTGTCTTTCATATCGTTCTTTGCAAATGTTAATTCATATTCATGTTTGGAAATCTCAACCGTAAATATCAAAATAAACACATTAATTTTGGAATTCAAATATTAGTTATTTTTGTATACCTAGATTTTTCCTAATATTGGCAACATATCTAAACAGTTGCCTGTTTGTTAAGTTGAATGTTTTAAACATACTCCATGTTGTTTCCGATGCAAATATAAACATTTCTCAAAGTCATGGAGAAGAATATTGATAAACATAGCAAAAACAAGAAATTCTTAAGGTTTTAAACAATTTAATATTCAGAATGCTTTATATTTCAAGGAAACATAAAAGAAAAGATGGATCTTGAAAAAAATAATTTTAATTTATGCATTAAGCATAAATTTGGATCAACTTTAATAGTAAGACAAGTCTAATTTTGTTATGAATTGTAGAAAGCGTTTTTCTCTACTGACACAAAATATATTTGTGTGTGTGATCGTAGAAATATGACCACATCCTTCGCATAGTGTTGCTTTTCTTGGGAAAACTTCCACAGCTGACGCGGTAAGGATTGAATTTCCCGTCTAAGTCATTGAACCCAGGAACAAACCAACCAGACCATGCCCCGCTAAACCATCGGATTTGGTAGGCAGCAATTGTCCCCTTAAGCATTAAGTAATCAATGTTGCGGTAAAGACCGATTTTCCACTCACATTTTAAAGTTCTTGGTCTTATCACCTCTCTGCACCGAGGCTGGGTAGTGATATCGTGGACAACAAGATCGTTGTAACCCACTACCAAGGAGATGATCGCAATGGCAAACAAGCACGCCAACAAGTTTTTGGTCATTTTACTATAAGTGAGCTTCTTCTGAAAATTTAGAAAAGGAATAAAATGTCAAGAGTCAAGTTTGTAAAATAGAATAATGCATTATTCCAGATATTTATAACGAATTCAAATTATAGTCTTACCTTCTACGAAGGCGTTGCATAAATGTGCGAAAGCGTTATTTTCGATCGATTATATATATTTATATATATATATATATATATATATATATATATATATATATATATATATATATATATATATATATATATATATATATATATATATATATATATATATATATATATATCTTTTTAAAATTATAGGTGGTTAACGGAGAACTACGCGAATTGCGTGCACAACGTGTGTTGATAAACTTGTAACCTAACCGCATGCAGCATATTTTTACATCGATCAAAGTTTGAATACGACCCAAACTTTTTTCAAACAATCAATATATTCCATTGTTATTTCTAAATGGGTATGAATACATGTTTTTTAGAATTAAAACTAAACAAACTTAATAAGGCATAACCCAAACGATACTACTCCATGTATGTTGTAAATTCTTTCAAAATAAATAAAAATATAAACATTTAAATGTTTTTCCATAGGATAATGGGATTTGAAAAGGAATAAATATTTTAATTTGTAAGATTTTTCTAGAAACTGTGATAACGATGTTAGTGCTCAAACCTGTTCATGCTTTAAAGCATGATTGTGTGTTAAAGATTGAGTCGAAAATAAACACACATATGGGCTCATACAACATTATTTTTCCCGATTACGACAAAGGACACGGCGGAACTGACCGGTCAGCAGAGGATGTTCACTCCTCCATGGCACCTGAATCTACGGTCCGTGTTTGTTTTGCTCCTGTTTTGTAATTTTCCTTTGGGCTTTTGATTTCGAACACTGTTCGTTATCACCACATGTCATTTCTAGCATACACTGAATTTGACACAACGTAATTGGACAATATATTTTCCAACGTTTTAATAAGTTAGCATTTTTGTTGATATATACCGTTGCGCATTATAACACACAAATTGTTATTAAATTACTTGGTGTAAGTTTGGATTTTCTACAACACTGAGACTTAACATTCAGGTTGAATAAACACTTTTGCAAATGTGAAAAAACTTCCATAGTTTGAGGAAGTGTAGAGAAACCTGGTCGCCGATGATATAAAATAACTGATTCATGTATATCACTTTATGTGCCGTGTCCAAATATCAGAATATCAAGTTTTTTGTTTTAAAAGAACGTGACAGTACCCCTAGTGTACAGATGAAAGAAAGGAATAACACAGATCTATAGCTTGGTAAATTTCATAGAGAACAATGATAAATAATGATTAAAGAAAATAGAATTGTCAAGATTTGAAGAAAATGTTAAAATAATCAAAAACTAGGGCAAACTCTAATGTACAAAATAGCGTGTAATGAAAACAAAATTCGACATTCTCAGTAATTCACTCTACTACGTAACATATATGGTGCTATTAAACTGAAATTGATACTTAGATGCTGCGGAGTTTATTATGTTATTAAACAAAATCGATTGAGTTTTATTTCTACGGGGCAAAAATACGCAGATTAATTTTTACATCTCCATGTCACTTCATGTTATGCTGATACTCCATCATTTTACAACTTCTTGTATTTACTTCTAAATTAAATAATATAAATCATTCACGTGCTCAAACTTTCTTACCAGTTAAATCTTGCTGAGTATTTTTTGTAATTTTACCACATATCGACATTATTTTTATGCATCAATGAAAAAATTGCAAATTTTATTAATATACAAACAATTCGTAAACATTGGAATTTAACATCCAAAATATTTGTAAAAACTTCCACATTTAGAATACACAAATCTGATCACTATATTTCTAATAAATATGAAATTTACCTTAGAAATGATCTTCGTACAAAACTGGTTCCGTTCAAAATAAGCATAACTACGTTTACACGTTATCTTTTCAAACAATTCTTTTTCTTTAATGCATATAATCATAAATTGTTGTAATATTTTGAATATCATTTGTAAAAAAAATATATACCACTTAACATTATTCTTGAAGTGTGTATAAAATTTTAAAGATCAAGAACTCAACAACCATGTCTTTCTTAATGCTTAAGGGTTTAAAAAAATGTTTTTTTAATTCATGGAATACGAAGAAAAAAAATAAATATTTAACTGATGAAGATAGCACAATAATCAAAATCCGCGACAATATAACCTTCCTGTAATACATGTACCGGTATGTATCTATTTAATGTCACACTTAGTTTGCTTAGTTGTCTACTGTACCCTGCTCTAAAACTACATCCCTTTTAAACATACACACCCCTGCGAATGTGTTCGGAATGTTTTCTTTATCGTTGCTAAGTAAGTAATAAATCCAGAGGTGCTCGAATGAAAGTTCACGAGACTTCACCAATATTTGTTCACTTCCTGTGAAATTTCGAGCGGAAGTATAAGTGATCGGATAATATTCTCAAAATACGTAAGTACTGGTCGTTTTTCATATCATATCCTACTGTGATTTATGTTAAAACGGGAAAAGCTTTCAAGATGTATGTCTTATTTTACCATCTAGCAGTTATTTATATTAAACGATAATATTCAGAACAGAGTTATCGTTCGTGTGCAAACACGTGTAGAGTGGTTGAAAATATAACCATTGGGTTGCTTAATAAATTCATAGCCATGTTTGATGCTTGTGGTGTGCAATACCATGTTTTAAAAAAAAAAAATGGGTGTCTGTTTTGCATTAAAACTTAGTATATCGAGCCATTTTCAAGGTACATTCTGCATAAAATGGTATAGTCTGTTTCACTATTGATGTTATTACTAGGTCAGGCGCGGATCGAAAATTAATCCTCAGGAGGGATCTCTTTTAAGCATGTTAGTTGTTGCAACAGCAGACAAAAGCTAATTTTTGTATAGTCACATTTCTTTCTAGAACACATTTTATTCACCAATTAATGAAGATAAAGTTTAAAATCAATAAACCTCTAGATTTTATATTTGACTACTATATTAAGAACCTAGATACATGAACTGTGAAATAGACTTTATACACGAGGTACGATTTTTACTGCGAAACTGAAAGGGTCAAATAAAACCACATGGTCTAAAATTTGAATGACAATAACATTCGCAGGGGTGATACATGTATATGATAATGTTCTGTAACACATTTGAAGCGTCAATTTAAATGGTGTATTCCCTTGGCCTTGGGGCCGAATGCAAAAGGTGGCTAAAAAGTTCTCAAACGTCAGTGATAATTGATCTTTATTACAAGATTGATTAAACGTGATCAGGAAGTAAGGTTGATGAGCCAGCAAATATATTTGTAGAAAAAAAAATTCTTCGTTACCAAATCAGTGGGGGGCATCAGCAAAGGAATTGTTTCCTTGAGAGTTAACAACCCACTTAATCACTCTTCCAGGGTTCATTAGGTATATTTGTGAAAGGTCAGTCCAGATAATCAATCGCAACTTCTTGGGCCTTTTCGTCAGAGCTCGGAAAATCAGCTCAAATGTATAAACATTATTGGATGTTAGTATTTAATACGAAATGGAGTCGCTTTCCTTAAAAAAAAGTAGCGGGTTGACAGCCTTGTAGGTCGCTTCTATTGTATACTTTAGGGTAGAGCTTTGTCTTTAATGAAGTTAACATCTCAACAGATCGTGAAGTGTGTTGTGTAGACTAAGTTTTTAAAAAATGGGATTTATCATTGACGCCCATATAATACATTCTAGGTGTTTTCCCGAGCTCTGCCGGAAAGGACCGAGAAGTTGCAATTGTCCTTCAAGTTTTTTTTACAATTATGGGAGAATTACGGGCTTTTTATAGTTTCGGTGTATAAAAAGCAAGACGTTATCTGAATACGATCATTGATTCTTTAGAGATTAGGGTTTCTAATTTGCAAGTTTAACGTAATATATTTTGCAATCTCTTGTGCATTTTCGGCTATCCCAAAATATTACGTAATATTATTAAGTTTCCACTCGTGTATTTTCAATTATCCCAACATATTACGTAATATTATTAAGCTATCACTCGTTTGATTTTCGGCTATCCCAACATATTACGTAATATAATTGTTTTCTTTTTCCTTTATCGGCTATCCCAACATCTTCTTTACTGCCTTGTCATACTGCTTAACTGGCAATATTTAAAATAACAATATCACATATATAAATGTGTCAGGTGCATGTATGTTTCATTTGTTATTTATACATGTTTGTACATAAATAATGTTTACAACTTCATGTTGTGGTCGGGGAACTAAGATTTAGCCAGTTATAGAAAACAAAGTGCTTTATGTTTTGAAAGTTTATTTTGTTTAAAATTATCAATGTTTTAAAAGTTGTTGATAAAGGTTTTTTTTTGTTTTGTTTAATTTCGCATACATTCCATTTTTAAAACATTTACCTTCAAAGTAACTTCAGATATTTAGCTCATCTTTATTTTTAAAAGTCTTTAAACTACACAAACGCATTTAGATACCTTTCTCTTTCAGCTGGTCAAAGAATTTTGTTAGTCTTGTGAGAGGAAAGAGAGGCACATTACTACACTTAGGTAACTGTTCTAAAAATGTTAAAGTCAATTTGCAGTTTTTCATTAGAAACTAATGGTGTTTACCTTGCATTGTGTGAACTCGCTTAACCTTTCACGTTACTTGTCTGTATCACACAGGGCACGTTACATACATTCGGCGTGTTTGAAGTAGAACCATTTTAACCAGATCTTGGACTTTTCATTGGACGTAGCTTTTTATTTCTTGCGTCAAAACATATTAAAAATGACGCGGTTTTAAGAGAAATATGCACCGATTGCGTAGTCTTAGCTCAAAAGCCAGACAAATCTTGTTGATTGCAAAAAGCCATTGCTGAGAGGCCAACAGTGAAATAGACAGGCCAACGTCACATTACTCATTGACACATGTACCCAAAGTCAAAGCTCATGTTAAAATGGTTCTAACTATATACTCGTGGATCACGAACCTTTATTTATGTGATTACATTAATACTTGTTATTTGTTTCTCAATGGATTTTATTTATAATTGCTACGTTTTTCATCAGATGGTAAGAATAAGGCGATAAACAATGTTACGTGATATGTAAACGAGTCTTATAAGATGTGCTTAATTATTGTACCAAGCTCCACCCATTTTATTTTACCTTTTAAGTGAAAAAAAACCATCAATTATGCGTCATTTTCTACAATTAGAAACAATTCACTCTTGTTTTAGAATTATCAGAATCACATTTGATGTTCTATAAAAAACTGCATGACAGTAGACTGCTGACATATGTTAAGGTATAGCAACCGTTTCATAGAAGATTGTACGTAAAATAATATAAGTAAATATAGAATTTTGCTAAAATTAATATTTCTTTTAAAATGTTGAGATAATCAAAAAATGAAATAAAGTGTGAATTGTATGTAATGATTATACAGATGATATTACCGAAAGATAGCCCATAAAAGCTTGTGGAAAAGCTTATTTCCAGTGGGGTCCTTATACACGTATAACAATTAAGTTGATTGCAAAAGAGACAGATTTACACAATAGAATTAAGGCAGGATACTGAGGACCTATATTCCGACTACATAAAACCATTACATATAAATACATTTAAGCTTCTTTTTTTAAATAACAGCTGATCCCGTCTCAACATACTAGTATGTCTCTACTACTTCTTTTTCCACAAATATATATGTATCAATTGTTCATTGTAAACATGTGAAACATGTACACAAAAATTATCTCTCTCTTAAAGGGGCATGGTCACGATTTTGGTCCAAAATTATTTTTCTGATTTTAATATTTACAATGCTTCAGTAAGGCATTTTTAAAAGGCAACCGAAATTTGATTGTCATTTGTTAAGCTATAAGCGAGTTACAGAGCTTGAAATTCTTTGTTTTGTCAACAAAGCATTTGTTTACATTTTAAACGATGAAGTGAAAATTCAAGGTTCAGACCTAAAATAAATCGGATAATTGTTTAGGAACTGTTTATCTGTGCTTAAAATGAATGAAAAGATAGAAAAATAAGCTGGAAAAAGATTTGTTTACTGTATATTGAACTTATGTTTACAAAAACAGGGCACGAGCCTTGTTTACATGACAAAGAATTGTGAGCCCTATATCTTGCTCATAACTCTATGGAGGACTCTCAAATTTTATTTGATCATTAGAAATGCAATTCTAAACCATTGTAAATAATAAAAACAGAAAAACAGAATTTGACCAAAATCGTGACCATGCCCCTTTAAAATATGGAATACCAGTTTTGTTATATTATTAGTATAGTTAATTATGCTACGACTTTCTATGGAACTCGTTAGTGTCAAAACGTTAAATTATGGAAATAATATTAAATTTTAATGAAAGCCTATCAGCGCTAGGTAGAAACTGCGGCTGCCACATAGTTTATATGGCGGGGGCCTCACAATTGTTTTTGCAGCTATTCATTTGGCGGCCGCGAGATAAATTTCTGGCACTAATTATATGGCAACTTCCTTATAATTAATCTGGCGACTACCAGATAAAATTTTGGTCTTGCTTTAGAGTGTTCATCAGCATTTAGGACTGATACATGTCAATGCAATCGGCAACGTTAAGACTGAAAGGCTCTGTAGCCCTCTGGTCCTGTGACATCCTTCGGCTTTTTTTGGAACCAGAAAGTTGTTTTAAGCAACGGTAAAAAAAAAAAAAACTACAATAATAATATGACTATTTTCATTTCATTTCATTTTATTCAGGTAAATCTATAACAGAATGCCATGGTTACACATATAAAATATAAAAGATATAACAGATAGGAAAACAGACATTATCTCGGCACTATGCAACTTAACAACGATCAATTTGTTCAATTATTATGATATAGATTACATGACATTCAATTGATATTACCGAAAGATAGCCCATAAAAGCTTTGTGAAAAAGCTAAGTTAATAGCAAAAGAGACAGATTTACACAATAGAATTAAGGCAGGAAACTAGATCACACAAGATAAGATAGAATTTATTAAAGTTGGGTTTTACAAACAATAAACATTAGCTCCGAGGAGCTTTTTTCCGACTACATAATACCATTACATATAATGACAGCATGCAATATACAATATCAGTTTCACATTACAAAAAACATAACTGCAAGCAATCTACAAGGATACTTTAAGACAAATAGATGCCACAAAAATTCTGACTTGCTGGAATCAAACCTTTTTAGGAAATTTAGCGACAAGCGTAACAGTTACAACAGTTTCCTTACCAACTACGTATGTTTGATTTAGATTGATTAAAAGAGGTGATGTTTTCTTGATGACTCTGTTAGAAAATTCCATATTTTTACAGATTCAAATCTTAAAGAATTTAAACCATCTGTTGTCGATCTTACTTTCGGTAAAGCAGATGTATTTGTCTATCTAAAAATCCAAAACAAAAAATGGCATTTCTTTAAGTATGACGTTTACTCAGACTGAAAAAAATCCACCGATGATAATGAAAAACCATCTACTCTATATTATAGACATTTGATTGTAGTACTATTTTTCTCTTTCAAAAAAGTAGGTCAATGACCTACTTTTTGAGTTATTGGCCATTGAATATTTTTTGAGAAATCAAGAAAAATCCCATAAAATTTCACACTTCAATTTAAATTTTCTTCATTGAAAATATTTTATTTATAATAAAACAATTCAAAAATAAAATACAGTTTTTGAATGGTGTTAAGACGTGTTAATGTTTTCCCTTCTACACTTGTACGTTCCATTGTCACCCCGTACAGCAGGACGGAGAGATGGGGCGATTGAAATTTTCTTGTAACCCAAGTCTTAAAAAATCTGATATCTATAGGCAAACATATGTTAAAAGGAAATATTTTATTCAATAATTTAAGCGCATTATTATGCGTTAAAATGAAAATGGGATAACATTTCTTGGTAAATTTTAAAAATTAGTTGACAAATATTTGTTGTCCCATTTGATTCAATTTTTTTTATCGTTTTACGCTTTTTACGTTGTTAACGTTTCATCACTGAAAACAAGAAGCGGATCATAGTACAAAGGTCAGGCAGAACAACGAGACTTGCAAATACACAAATGATAAATACAGCCACAGATCCAACATAAACCACCTCTGGTCTTGCATCCTGTGCCGAGGTTTTGCTTCTAATGTATTTAGATGTCTTCTTTTTCGAGATTGTTAGGTTCTTTACAATGTTATCTATTCTTTCCTGTACTGCCTGTGGTGTCATTGTAGCGTTGGTCTCGATACAGGTACAAGTACATGGTCCAGCTCGAGTACTGTTGAATAAAGTTGACTTTAATGTGGTCGTCGAAATGGTTGGTGTACTCAAAAAGGTAGAAGTGGTAGACAAAGTATGTGAAGACAAAACCGTGGTAGTAGTTGTTTTAGACAAAGCGTTGGTAGTGGTTGGTATTCTTGAAGTAGAGGCAGTGGTTTGTGAAGACATAATTGTGGTAATGGTTGATTCACTTAAAGTGGTAGAAGAGGTGGAAACAGTTGAATGAGACCAAGTCATGGTAGTGGCAGGTTTACTTGAAGTAGTGGGAGTATCTTGTAAAGGCAATGTGTTGGTACTGGTTGACGTTCTTGTAGTGGTAAAAGTGGTTGGTGAAAACAAAGTGTGGGTTGTGGTTTGTGAAGACAAAATCATGATAATGGTTGGGGTATTCGTATTGGTAGAAGTTACTTTTGATGACAAAGTGTCGCTGTACTCGGAGTGGTAGAGGTCGTTGACGAAGACAAACTTGAGGTAGTGGTTTCCGTTTTTACAGTGATGGATGTGGTTGGTGAAGAAATAGTAGACGTCGGCACAGTTAAAGTCGTAGTTGCAGCGACTAAAAAAAAGTAAAGGCACTTGATTAAAATCCGTTGGGAAGGGAAAATACATTTGGTCTTTCATACAATTGATCTCTAATAATCTTAGAATATGAAAAATTGCTAAAACTTGATTGAAGCTACATATATAAAAAATGATATCAGGAAATTGTGTTTTTCATCTTTGTGAGTTCATGAGGTACTAGGGTAAACAGTTAGAAACATCATACTTTTTTAGTACTTTCATCCGTCCAATAATCTAAATATATAAAGTACGCTTGTTGGTAAGACTGTCACAAAATTAATTTTTAAACAAAGAGAAATGTACCTTGAATAGTTAAAAAAGCTAAACATGTGAAAAAGATATTTTCAATACCAAACAGTTAATACAACTGTAAAAAAAAAGTCGTTGGTAAAGGTTGCCTATTTAATCACAATAATATTCTAATGACTTTTCAAACAATACTCATGTTAGCATTGCCTTTACAACCGATGACATCAAAACGGAGACTGCGATAGCGATGGTGCTCTGTGGGGTACAGGCGGAGATACCGGGCAACTATTGGGGAGGGTAGAGTGTTGGTCACTGGAGTTGTTCTATCTGAATTTGCCTCGAACTCCTGTAAGTAAAGTAAAAAGTCGGTAAATCAATATATTACTGAAAACAAATAAAACTGTGGAAGAATCGACTAATTAAGTGCATATTGTAGCGATGTAATGAAGTTTGAAAAATATAAAACGTAATTTATTTATACTGTATACAACAAGAGAGCTTAGGTAGAATGATTGGTGACATATTAAGTGTCTCATTGTTGACCACATTTTATTGTATAGAAATATAAACAACTAAATTATATTTCATGCAAGCGCGTTATTTACACTTTACACATTAATATGATATAATTTTAATATGTTGAACATCTTTTTTGGAGTTATTTTTGAAAAATTGAAAGTTCTATCCAATTTTCTCACCAGAGGTCATGCTTTGCAATCGTCTATCCATCAAAACTAAGATCGCGCAGTCAATAAATGAACTCCTCAATTTTATTTATTTAACATTTGTCAAAACTTAACTTCCATGTATACTCTAAGTAAGTCCACAATAGATATACTTACTCTTTACATTATCATTCGATATTATTTCATTGCGAGTATATAACTCCCACTGACTTTGATTCGCCAAAGCGTGTGTACCACCTTACTCCCATTTTGCAATTTCGGGCTGGTTTATCGAAAATGAAAGTAGGTTAACTTTTTAAATAGTTTTACAATAATTGCTTATTGGGTAAATTTATTTGAAACTTACGGACATCATCATACACCTGTTGAAATACCGAAGGTATAAGCAACTCTGATGCGGGCATTTTGTAGTTTATGTGCAAAAAGTCTCGATTTATAAGTATAGATTTGTTTTCTCCTGCATAGAATAGTTTTGAGTCCTATGCATGTTTGGGAGTATATTGCCATCACACTATGTTC
Source organism: Magallana gigas (assembly GCF_963853765.1). NCBI lineage: Eukaryota > Metazoa > Mollusca > Bivalvia > Ostreida > Ostreidae > Magallana > Magallana gigas. The sequence goes on along the minus strand of NC_088858.1, from coordinate 55,764,158 downwards.
AAATTGCTTGAATTGGAAAGACTTCCAAACAAAGCAAACATATTTTTTCAACGAAATTAAAACCCATATACAAAGTGAATTTAATGATTCAACACATAAAGCAACACTGGAGGAAGCGACTTTCTACAATGAAAAAATGACAATAACAAACCGTCAACCATCTCAAAAATCCATAAACGAAATACAAATTCAAAGCAAAACAACAAAGACCTCCAAGAATATAGAGGTAGGATCAAGTGCCTAGGAAGATTGAGCATCCTCTGCTGACCGGTTGCACCCGCCGTGTGCTTTTTGTCACAATTGGGCATGACATAATCGAGGTAAATGTCAAAATCAGGAAAATGTCATAATAGAGAAAAAAGGAAACGTAGACGATTTAGTTTGTTTGTGCTGGTCAAAATACAAACTTTGAGCCAACACGGGCCTCCATTTAATTGGAGGTAGGATCAGGTACCTAGGAGGAGTGAACATCCTCTGCTGACCGGTCACACCCGACGTGTGCGTTTTGTCTTAATCGGGAAAAAAACGGAAAAGTCCGTAGACTATTATATGATAAATTATGGTCTAACAATAAGTATGAAAAAAGTCATCCAGCATGCGACCATTTGGAAAATTGTATTAGCTGACAAGGTTGTTGTATCGACAATAGAACTTCCGAATATTGAGAACTTAGAACCATCAACATTATGTCTGATGCTAGACATAGGGAAAGAAAAATGCCAAACACACAAGTGCTGTGGCATTTGGAAAAAAGTCTCACAAAGTGGACATATCAGCATGTGACTAAATCCGATGATGCTTTATCACAGAGACACGAAAAGCTTGGAGCAGAATTTTTTTTCCAACATCTTAAAGATAAAGAAGTTAACATTGAAGCCCATGCTTATGACAGGAATTTATCAATTACCAAATTTACTCGTGATGACCGTGAATCAGAAATCTAAAATGACACATAACATGCTGTAAAGTCCACCAAAGCAGTTCTGAAAAAAGTATTCTGAACCAGATTATTTCGACGGAAAAAAATTAATCATGCCAATTATATGACAAAGTAGAACCAGTCTCCACACAGTTTATTTGTTCCACCAGAAACTGAATGGAAGACCAGGAAAAATTAAAAACCCTCCTTCTAAATTTACATTTTTCAGCATTACAAAAATAATCATCAAGCTTTTGATAAATTCTCAAGTTGCAAGAAAAACCCTAATCATGAAATTTCTAGAAAGGTTATAACAGATCAAAAAGGTGGGTGAGAAATTGTTTTAAGATGTCATAAAATATGTTATATTTAAACTTCCTCATAATTACAGAATTTGTAATGATACATTTTATGTAGAAAGTTCTTATGTTGTTTATGAAGATAAAAAAAATATCATTTTCAGATACCCAGTATGTTGCTAAAACTAACTTAGCACTTTGTCACTGGAACACACTCATCCAAAAAATCTTGAGAAGGAAAAAAAAGGGGAGGGGGACTCTTACTTTTCTAAATCCTGAAAATCCTATTCCTTTGGGAGGAGGGGGTGGGGTGGGGTTGGTGGGGAGTCTAGAAATACCGTTGACTTCAATTTCACTGTTCATTTCCTTATTTTCGATTCAATATTGACATTGTACCATAAAAGTGGGGGGGGGGGGGGAGGGCAATTCCATGTTAATTCAATTTTTTGTATGTAAAATTAAACAAAATCTTTGCTGCGCAAAAAAGTGGGGGAGGGGGCAGAACAACCAGCACATGAACAATATTCAATACTAAATAGTTATAAATTACTGTTACTTTAGCCTCCTATTTTCAGCACAGACTAAACTTCCAAATAGTTTGTGTATTACGATATGTTCATGTTCTTCTGAAAAACATATTTGAACAATATTTTGATATTTCTATAGATTTCCTTTGACATATTTAGCTTATATTTCATAGAAGTCAATAAAAATTAACTCCAATTTTTGACTAAAATTACCTTATTTCATGTATTATCTCATTTTCTTGAGATGTGACCCCTACGTTTTTTTTTCTTAATTTTATATGAGGCATTAAAACTGGAAAGCCGGAAATATGGCATTACTATCATTTTTCTAAAATTGCGTTATAATTTGATCACTCAAAATTTTGTAACAATCTCTACATTTGCTGTTGTATTCATTATGTACTGGCAGTTGAAGCCATCAGTATAGCAAGGTTTTAAAAAATTTTTTACTTGGATATTACTTTTATAATCACTACATGTGTTCAATTTCATACTGTATTGAAACCATAACTAAATGATAGTTGAAACTGTAAATATTTGTTTGGTTTCTTTAAATAATCAATTTCAAAATTTTAGCAATCATGTCAGGAAAATTATCATTTTTGTTTGTGGTCACATATTTCCAAAAAAGGCATGTGACATGGTTCACAAATAAAATAATGAACATCTTAGGCCCCCATTTGTGGTCATACTTCTACGACCACAAACACATATACATGTATATATATCGTGTCGTAACATTATATAACTAGTGCCTGTTTGGGAGGGTAACAGTTGAAATTAACACCCCAAGAAAACCATTGTCAACCGACGCGAAGCGGAGGTTGACAATGGTTTTCGAGAGGTGTCAATTTCAACTGTTATCCTCTCAAAGAGGCACTATTTATTTTGTTATACTGAATGTCTTAATTTTTAAGAAAATTTTACTGCTTTTATATAGGAATAACGTGAATTCTACAGCGAACCGTACGCGCATAATTTTCGCGCATGTAACAATTTTTAATGTTACCCGTTGCTAAGTGCGTTGCTAAGGCTGAGGGTAATAAAAAGGATTATGAACTGCATCTTAACCAATCAGATTTCAGTATTTAACATAAAAGTATAACAATATATATTATCACATGTGTTCTTGCTTCACATTGAAGACACGGTCTTTATATCTTATTATATCATATTTTGTTATCTTACTTCGTTTGTGACTATAATTAAAGTTAAACATCTCGGTTATATATTTGACTTTAGTTTTGGATTGGTTTTGTTTTAGGATGTTCCTGTTCAAAGTAAAGGAATAATAAATGCCTATTTAATGGGCATCACCTTCACATTTTCTGCAAAGATAAAAACGTGTAGCGATCTCATTTTATGATGACCATACATTGTACAAAGAAGGTAGTCCTTTAACTAAAACTACTTAAAAATATTAAAATAAAAATTTTCTTTGAAAAACTTTAAAAAATAATGAAAGGTATTTACTCGTTAAAATAAAAGGCCACAAGGCTTTACGACAACGTATTCATTTTTCTTATATAAATAGCGTTGTTGGAATTATGAAATGTAAAACAAATTACTACGTCTGCATACATTTATTTTTATTATACTTTCATGTTAAATACTGAAATCTGATTGGTTTAGACGCAGTTGGTAATACGTTCTATTACCCTCAGCGTTAGCTACACACTTGGCAACGGGTAACACAACGAATTGTTACATGAATTGACACCCCTCGAAAACCATTGTCAACCTTCGCTTCGCCTCGGTTGACAATGGTTTTCTCGTGCTGTCAATTTCTACAGTTACCCTCCCAAACAGGCACCATTTATATAGTGTATCACATTCTTCAATGCAAGCCTCAATAATACAATGATATTATGTTGAGTCTTTCTTGAGTGTGCATGATTGTTGTAAGTTTTCATGCAGTCGTTGGTGCGGTGATATAGCTTTCATTATTGTTATGATTTTGCTCACAATTTATAATTTCTAAATTACGTTCATGTTTTAAGGTGGAATAACACATCAACATAAATGGCTGATTGCTGATCAAAACAACATTTCGTTTTTTAGAAAGGATTTTATCGACTGCAGCATGTAACTTACTCCATAGCCGAGTGGAAAAAGTGTCAGACTTGTGATCTGTACCACCCGAGTTCGAATCCCGCAAGGACTTTTGTAGTTATTTACAGAAATGATTATTTTAAATAATTATTTTTTACCCCAAACTGCAAATTGTTCGCATATTTAACACATGTATCGTTTATTTATCATTATATCTTTCATTATCAAATAATGTCCTGTAAATTTGAGTGACTTTTTCCTGGTGTGTTATTCCACCATAAAAATAGTGCTTATTGAAAATAACAATTGAATTGACCTATAAGACCATTATATGTTTATGATTTCACAAAAAGCATATCGATATTCGTTCTCTCTTCTTGATTTTTAGGCTATACACAGTAAATTCTTAAGTTCTAGTTCTCATAATGTTTTAAAAAAAGTTTCACAGTCGTTGTCCGAGCAGTATTAGTTAGGGTCGCCTCTTTTACTTGATTATTTTCGGTTAACTTTCTTTTTAAATAAATATGAAACAGTCATGTTCTTTCTATGCGTTTATCTACAATCAGGGAGATATTAGCAACTATCAAAAGTCTCTTGTAAGGGATTTGAAAGGTCGCAAACTCTTTGACTCTTTGCTACAAATAATGCACGCCGCCTTAGTTTTTTCAACAGAAATAACAGAGAGAATGATGTCTGTAGACGTAGAAGGGTTTTACGAGGCGTTCGAACACTATTATCATTCACCGTGCATTCAACTGAACTCTTAAACAGCTGCTGTGGATTTTGTTTACAAAGACTTTATCAACAAAAGAACCATAATCTTTACAGTTTTTTTATAACAATTTTTTTCTACGCCAAAATGTAGAGCAAAACGAGCATTTCATATGCTATAACGAATGATAGGCCAAAAGAGTTCTGGCCAACATCTGGAGGGAAAATACATAACATACAAAACAACGACCAATGACTCATAAAATGTCATTGACTTTTCGCAACTGATATAAATAAATTATATAATTCACAGTTCTTATAAGTGTGAATATGAAAACATACGTTTTATTATTAATAAACACAAAAAGATACAAACAAAGTTTTAAAACAGACAATGTAAACATAAAGAACTGTTCAACTCTTTGTAAAATTGCAGCTAACATGACGCTTTGTTTAAAGACAAATCAAGTTTTTCAAAATCAACAAACATCAAATGTATTTGAAAGACATAATCTACAGCAAAAACGACAAGCAATAGATGCAAGGTTATATAGTATACGTAATCTAAACAACACGAAATATAATTATTTTTAATATTAGGAACCGTTTAAAAAAGGAAAAATGATTAGTTGAATGGACGACATTGACACACAAATTATTCCAATGTAGCTTTTAAAATTCTGAGATAAACTCTTTTATATACATAAAAAAAACCCAAACAATAATTGTTTGATTTCATGACAAAATTAACTGCGAGAATGTTTGTCCCATAGGATTCCATCTTTCAGTAAACAAACGTCTGTCTTTATTTTTCTTTACATTTGAGCATTGCGTAGATGAATCGTAGCAGCGTGTAAAGGTCTGGTAGGACAATGAGACTGGCAAACATACATAACATTACTATAGCCACAGATCCAACATATACCACCTCTGGTCTTGAATCCTGGGCTGATGTCTTGCTTCTTATGTATTTTGATGTCTTCTTTTTCGAGACTGTTAAATTCTGAACGATGGTTTCTATTCTCGCTTGCACTTTCTGTGGTGTCATTGAATCATTGGTCTCGGTACAGATGCAAGTACAGAACCCAACTTGTGTACTGTTAAATAAAGTAGGTTTAAATGTAGTGTCTGCAAATTGTGTTGCACCCACAGCTGTAGAAGTGGCGGGAGAGGCTGCTAAAGACAAAGTCGTGATAGAAGTCAATGTTCCTGACGTGGAGGCAGTGGTTGGTGGATGCAAAGTTGTGGGAGATGTTGGTGTATTCGCAGTGGTACTTGTATCTTGTGAAGATAAAGTCGTGGTAGAAGTTGATGTACCTGACGTGGTGGCAGTGGTTGGTGGATACGAAGTTGTTGGAGATGTTGGTGTATTCGCAGTGGTAGTTGTGTCTTGTGAAGATATAGTCGTGGTAGAAGTTGATGTACCTGAAGTGGTGGCAGTGGTTGGTGGATACAAAGTCGTATCTTGTGAAGACAAAGTCGTGGTAGAAGTTGATGTACCTGACGTGGTGGCAGTGGTTGGTGGATACAAAGTTGTGGGAGATGTTGGTGTATTCGCAGTGGTAGTTGTATCTTGTGAAGACAAAGTCGTGGTAGAAGTTGATGTACCTGAAGTGGTGGCAGTGGTTGGTGGATACAAAGATGTGGGAGATGTGGGTGTATTCGCAGTGGTAGTTGTATCTTGTGAAGACAAAGTCGTAGTAGAAGTTGATGTTCCTGACGTGGCGGAAGTAATTAGTGAAGGTAACGTCATGGTAGTGGTCGGTGAAGACAAAAACTTGGTAGTGGTTGGTTCAGGCAAAGTCGTGGTAGTGGTTTGCCTATTTACAGTGGTTAAAGTGCTTTGTGTAGAAGTAGTAAATGATGACACAGCCAAAGTCGTAGAAGTAGGTGTAGTTTCTGCCAAAAAAAAAAAAGAACAGTCGATTGCAATTCGTTAAGAACAAATTTGGTCTTTTTTCATTGGTCTCTTAATATTCATGGTAAACAGTTATTAAATGATACATAATTTTATATGGATAAAAAAATGTCGTTTTTATTTTTTAGAATTTTATCTTAAAAAAATGATAAGCGTTAAATTGTTTTGAGAAGGTCTTTTTTCAAAACAAACACTCGTTCATATAACCACTGATGCTTTAAAGGGGCATGGTCACGATTTTGGTCAAATTTTAATTTTCTGTTTTTATTATTAACAATGCTTTATGAATGCATTTCTAATGAACAAATGAAATTTGGGCACCAATCGTTGAGTTTTAGGCAAGATACAGGGCTCGCAATTCTTTGTCATGTAAACAAGGCTCGTGCCCTGTTTTTATTTACATAGGTTCAATATACCAGTAAAAATCTTTTTTTAAACTGATTTGTCTATCCTCTTATTCATTTTAAGCATGAATTAACAGTTTCTAACGATTAACACATTCATTATGTGTTTAAAACTAGAATTTTCACTTCAACATTCAAAATGTAAACAGAAGCTTTGTTTACATAGCGAAGAATTGTAAGCGCTGTAACTCGCTTATAACTCAACAAATGACACTCAAATTTTGGTTGCCTTTTTAAAATGCCTTACTGAAGCATTGTAAACTCTTTCATCAAAAAAATAATTTTTGACCAAAATCGTGACCATGCCCCTTGAATGTAATTTGTAGGATTCGCAAATACTTATTTCTGGAGATTTTCTTTAGAAAATTTTGGAAAATAGTACATTCGTCCGTGATTTGTATTTTTGTCATTTAATGGAATATTTGACTGATTTGTTAATACATTTCGTTCAGGAAAAAGTTCTTTTTTCTTTCTTTTATTAATAATACCTTATTATAAGATGATATAGTGAATCATTCATGCAGAATGTGTTGTAAAATGAGCAGTGGTTATTTTTCCCCTTAAATTAAACTGCTAGATTATAATTTCCTCAAACTCTTAAATCGATAAATTGCCATCAATAAGACTGATTTATCAAATTAGATAGTGTCATGGCTACCTATTTATTGTAAACTGATTATGTTTTTTTTGCAATGTATTAGGTCAACCTTAATGAACCATGCTATTCGTATATATTAAGATAAAAATTGAATCATGTCACATTCTTAATTTCCAAATTCATTAAATAGAGTCTACATAGTAAATAGCCTACTTGATAATAATGTAAATGCGTCTATTACGATATATTGCTTATTATTTCGACAAATAAATATGTTTCCATTCAGTTTTATTATTGCAAGAGTTTATAATTTGGATTTGCAATAATATTCTTTGCTAATGTGGAGGCAATAAAACTAAATTATCGTATCGTATCTTATTTCAGTCTTGTTGATCTTGATAAAATATGAAACCATGACTATCATATATGCATGATTGAACACATTCAAATTTTGGAAAAATCATAAAACAACTTTTTAAAAAATGAAGTTAAAGTTTTTTTTTTTTTTAATTTTGCTTTAACATTTTATTTTTACTCTTAGCTGCTATATCTTGAAAAGGGAGGCAATAAATCAAAATCCTGTGATTAATTACAAAACCTTAAAAAGCGTACGCACGATAAGTGAAATCACATAGAAATATGTATTCACTGGGTTATATCTTATGATGCTAATGTTATTTAATTGTAAATTTAAAAGCAAAGAAAGCGTAAAGTTGCCTGAGCGAACCTTGCAGTTGTAAACAAACTATGCTGTATGTAAATTGTAACCTTTTGTAGGGGTCTCTGAGATTATATGTCTTTATTATTTTGATGAATTAACAAAATGTGAATGTTAATAAAAGAGCTTCACTTAGGCACATATAGCATAACTCAATTTTGAATCTGCAAACTCTCTGAGCAATTTATGCTATTAAATAGTTGATGAACCTGGAAGCTTCATCATACATAACTTCTCGGTCAGAGTTACTATAGGAATTTTTCAGCCAAATGATTTTTGGTCAAATATCAAATATTTTTTACTTTTCAAATAACTCTTATTTTAAAATAATTATCTTTTAAAGAATTTGTAGAAATTAAACTTTTTTACAACAGCAAAATCTGTCTTCCTTTCAAAAATAGAAAGAAAATATAAAAAAATATGTAACCCCCCCCCAACCCCCCCCCCCCCCCCAAAAAAAACAAAAAACAAATCGCATACGCGTATGACACAAGCGTCCTAAGAAGATTGCATCTTTAAGTTGGTTTTCTTGGGAATGTCCAGCCCGCGTATTACATTGTATGCATCGATTGTAAGAGAAAACAGACTTCAGAAAAATTAGTGATTTAATATACATTGCTTATTTCAGATTTGTCAAAAATATTTTTGAACGCTAATTAATATTATTTTAGTAAATACCAAAATTGTAATAAAATCATTTCCGCCTCGATGTTGGGTCGATTTGTATAAGGGGGGCATTATGGGTTACTTTTTAATGTAAAGGTTATTTCGTAAACATACTTTGTACATCATTTTTGTTCATAGCAATATGCTTAAATTATCGGGAAAAAATACTGCACTGCCTATTAGAAAAATATACTTTACAAAACTTCATATTACAATGTCTATTTTAAAAGGATTACGTTTACTCAGGGTTTGAGATTTAAAAAAATATTTTTACAAAGTTCAATATCTGAAGTCCAAAGTTGTTTTAAAAACACAAAATAACAACGTTATTAACAAATATCGATATTGATATCCGTGATTTGTTTATTTGAGAAAGATATACTCCGACACAGGAAGATTTAAATTGAAACAGAGGAAATTCGAACTAATTTTTTTAATTTTTTTTTATTTTCTCTTAAAAACTTTTAGTTGCAGTGTAATTGCAAAAGTTAAGTTTTAATGTGTTTTTTCATATCATTTTACATAGTTTATGGTTTTATTTACTCGTCTATAAATTTTTATCACTGGCTGGCACGCGATTGGAAAAATCTTTAAAATACATAAAATCAATTCAAGATAAAATATCTCGAAATTTTGATCATTAACCTTATATAATGTTAATGACAACACAATACAGACAATAAAAACAGTTTTAGGCAATCGATGGTTTGGAGCTCCTATTAGTCAGTTTTTTGTAAAACTCGATCAAAAATTGGTACAATTTAAGAAATTGATAGAGGAAATTCGGAAGATATGAGCTTAAAACGATTCATTCAAATATAAAACTAGTAAAGCCATTCGTATTTTATCATTTCCCAATCTACAAATTGTTTTATCATTTTCAATAATTAAAAAATAAAGAAAACCTTAAAAATGGTAGACAATTTGACAATTTTTCAAAAGACATTTAGAGGTCACTAGCAGAAAAAGTAGGTCATTGACCTAGTTATTTGAAAGTAAAAAATAGCACCACAATAGTGGGCTACAATGAACAATAAGTAGTTTTTCGTTCCTATTAGTGGATTTTTTTTCGCCCCTGAGTAAACGTAATTCTTAAATCTGATATAAAATCAGACCAACCAGCTTTTAGTTATACGTTTCTCAAATGTTCTATTAGTGTTCTATAGTTGAGTGAAAGGTTAAGATTACCAAAGAGCTTTTTACCTAAGTGTGAGAAGCTCTGGTTTTTGTCGAGCTATATTCAGCATGCATCAATTTTAACAAAAATTTTGAGTATATTGCACAAGCAGTACATGTCTTCTACCGACATCCAACATGTCCATGTGTTAAATAGATTTCGAAAAACGTCGGGAAAAGACTATTGAAAGGACAAAGCGATAAAAAAAATAAAAGAAATGTAGCTTCTCATTGTTATACATCACGGCAAAGTTTCAAATTATTTCGCCAAACCATAACAAAAATGTTTGGAAAACCAGGTTTGGATAAAATGACAGCATTAAGACTTAAATCCCCTTCAGTTTTATTGGTAGGGTCATAAAAACTATGGGAAGCCAAATTAACGTATTTTCAAAAACATTTACCTATCTTCAAATAAATTTTAATATCATATTCGTTCTACCTACAAATAAATTGATAAAAATTAAATTAAAGATAAGTGTAATGATTTAAAGATAGATGTAAATCATTATTCCTAATTTTGGAAAGTTAAATTTTTACCATCTTCAGTACAATTAAATTCAATTGAATTATAACTTTTTCTAATTCATTTGAAGGTAGAAATAATTTATTTGAAGTTTACATGAATTCATTAATTGTCAATTTCTATTGTTACGCTCATCGCTACACACCCCCTCTATATGGTAGAGAGCACTATTCATGCTTCACTGCCCTTAGGTATTTCATTCACTCGAACACATTACATTGGACGGAATGATTTGGAGAAACGCATTTTGAACAAAATTTATATGACTACCACGCACTGGTAAGGAAAATTCAATGAAAGACGAACCATAACACACTGAAAACCAGGCACACATATTTAAAAAAAAAAAACCCGATCGTTGTAGAAATTAAGTTTACCTGTGTCGTACTGTTATAGCATCGCGCATACGCAGACCACACACTTTAGTAGATCGTGCAGTAACAACATGAACTTTGGAGTTTTTATAGAAACTCATAAGAACGATATAACGTGTTTACCCTTTTGTCTGGCGGGAAAAGGCTTTTATAAATTCATGTCAGATTTAAAGATATGTACAATTAATTTGATAATAGGTATAATTAGAACATATCCACAAGGTATCTGAAGATAGGTACACTTAATTATACCTAGGTTCAAATCGAAATAATCAACTCTCTCTCGGAGACTTGACCATGATGGTTTGTTTGTTTGGTTTTTTTTTTTTTTTAGAAAACTACAATGCTATTTTATGAGTTTTTCATTGGAAGTACTTAAAAAAACATAACAAAATTATATGGCAAATATTTTTTATCATTATCCCGATTCCGAAGACTCAAACAAACTTAGCGGAATTAATATATGACGTACTGGACATTTTTATTGGGAGTAGTTGCTATAAAAATAATTGTCAGTATCTTAATAATTATAGATAAGTTTAATTCAATTGCACCTATCTTTTAATCAATTCTAACCATTGCATTTAAACCTATTCTCGAATCAATTTTACCTATCTTCAAATATATCAAAAAGATTGGTATAATCGAATTAAACCTATCTACATTTTTTTTAAAGATATGTACATTTAATTTAAATATAGGTACTGTTGATTTGAAGATAGGACTGGTACAAATATTTGAATATATGTTAATTTGGCGTTCCATACAAAACTCTACTCCTGGGCAGCTACACAACAATTAAGTACATGTGTATCAGTATAAGCGAATAAGATCATGAATCAAACGCATAGCATTTAGATAGGTCAGGAGACATGGACATCTCAAATCATAGATATGTTCTTCAGATGTATAGCACTTTAAAAACTGTTCAAATTCCCAACCATAACATTTGTTTTTTTTTCATGCAAAATGACTATAACATTTATTCACAATATTTCCACTATGAACTATCATAACACCTTTTCAGTGTAGTATTCAATAAGATTTGTTTAATGAATTAAAAACTATATGAACGCTGTTTAGGTATATCATGAATTAAAGATGGCCATATTATTCTATTATGTCCCTTGGCCGTCATCTTAAGGGAAAGACCCAAGATTTCTCACAGTAGCCTATGAAGTTTAACAAACTTAAAATTTTGTCATTCTAGAACATTGTGGCATCAACATCCTTCAAACATCCTTTCTTTTTTCTAATCCATTGAACAAAAATTTTGCTAATGATAAAATGTTTTCAAATCTTGATAAACCAGGTCGTTTTAAACACACACTTTGTCATGTAAGTACATGTAAGAAAGACAAGTTCAGCTATATTTGTATGACTGGACATTATTTTCCTGCTAAACGAAAGGCTGAGGGTGCCACAAATTTAATAAAGAAATTAGATCTATATACAGGTAAGCTATAATTGTGAATTGTTGAATCTGTAGCTTTCAAGATGAAACAATAGTTTTTCCAAATATTTAGACATTATTAATTCAGTAAAAAAACACCTCTTCTAAACCTTGTTAGGTATGTTTTATCTCACAAACAAAAACAATGAAATGATACATAATTTAACAACAAAAGCATAATTTTGACTCACCTCATGACATTCAAATTATTATTACCTCTACAACCTATGACATCAAAACGAAGAATGCAATATTCATTACAATTCGTAGGGTACAGGCGGATATACCGAGCAACAATATGGTCTGGTAGATTGTTAATCACTGGAGTTGTTGTGTCTGAATTGGCGGTGAATTCCTATTTAATAAAACCAAAACGGAATTATTTTTCGAATCGTTTTGTTTATGAGATGTTATGTGAAAGAATCAATTTTAAACAGGATATTGTAAAACTATTACTTTTTTATTCGCTGTTTGAAAAGATTTAGAAATATGGCTAAGTTAAGCAATCGTATGTCATAAAAAAATCCATAATTTCTGCCTAATAACATTGAGCCGACCAACGTATATTGTGAAAACATGTGTTTATATTGTATTCTCCTGAAAGAAATCTTTATTGAGTCTGATGCATACACTCGTACACATCGTGGGTTGTACAAATGATTTGGAGTTTTGAACCACATTTAAATTTGCCCTTATTTTCAATTTCAAGAACATCTCTTATTGTATTGTATATATAGACCAAACACAGTTTTATCTTATATTTGCCAATGTATGTAGAGGTCTTTACGTTTTGTATTTTTGTACGATATTAGTGTACATTTTCAAATATATAAGCTGTTTAAATTGTAGAGACAAATTTAAAAGTGTGTCATTCTTGTAAAGGAAAATGCAGACGTGTAAGCGGCTTAGCGAATTGACAAATTCTCTATTTAGATATCAACATTATACATGTGTGACTTACTTTGGAAGTGCCGTTCGTCACTGTTATCCAAGTTGAGGTTGTGTTTCTGTATTTCACCATATATTTCTCCACATATTTATTTCCAACATTTCCCGATCCCTTTGTTACTATAGCCTTAACAGTTAAAGGTTGTTCAAAGTCGACCTTGAATACAAACTTTGGTATAGGTATATTGAAATAAATAATTTTTCATTTTCCTTTTTTAGAATTATTCATTTCGTTTTATTCATACATATTCCGGTAATTTTTAGCTCAAATGTTCAAGTAACATTTTCTGACTACCTGTTGTCAGTCAGCCGTCTCTCCGTCCGTATGTTTGTAAACTTTTCACATTTTAATCTCTCTAGAACTATTAGACCAAATTTAACTAAACTTTATGGTAAGGAACTCTCAATCGTTCACATATATGACAAAAGCCATTTCAAAAGGATATAATTCCGATAGAGTTAAAAATAGGGCGCTCTTCTTCTAAAGAACCACTGAACCAAAAATGCCAATATCTACATAAAAGCTTGTATATATAGTGAAAGTTTAAAATTACGAAAACTATAATGTTTGTTCAATACTGGGGCTCAAAGAGGGGTCAAAGTTCAAAATGGAAATATATAATGTGAATGTTTAGAAATATTCTTCTTAAGAACTACAATGCTACAATTTTGGAGACCGTGACCAATTTAAAGATCATTGCCTGTAAAATGACAATGCTACAATTTTTAATATCACTATGTAAGCATCCTCGTATCCTCATATTCTAATATCAAGGTCACAGTGTTTTTTATTTCATCAAAATTATTTACTGTTCATTTTCCAGTTTTGTTAACTTTGATACGTTTTGGTCTAACATAATATGAGTGGTAAGTTGACCAGCTGAGTTCTTAGTGTAATAGAAAGTCAAACAAGTATTCCTTTTAAAGGAATGATCGGCAATAATGATATATTGATAGCTAGAAGCAATCAACATGATCAGTTTGATGTAAAATAATTAAAAAAGTACTGTATTTTTACAAAATATAAATATTTTGAATCTGTACACCATAATTTCATCATTATAAACCGTCAACAAATTTAATTTTGAAATAAATTTGGGGAAAGCCGTTCGTGAACTCCTTGTCTAGTTTTATATTTTAAACGTAATTATTAAATGTTAATGTATCTTCTTCTTCTTCTTCAGAATACTGAGTAGGGCTCTCCAAAGAGCATTAACACATATACAAAGAAAGAGTTGTATTAAAAAGATTTAATGCGACTGAAAAACATTGAATGCCATCATAACTTGCTATTAAGGTCGCAATATAACGTAACCTTGTTTATAAATCAAGCCGTCTTCCTAGCTACTAGAATGCAACATGCAATAGATGCAATAGATCGAGGTCAGTTCATGGAGCATCTTCTTATGATTGAGGTCAGTTCATCGAGTTCAACTGCATTACTAAATGAATCTTTCGATCGAAATTCTTACGCGTGAGACAAAATGTGCATTCTTGAATTAACAGGTCGAACTGTAGTTATGCACTCTTAGGTAAATGAATTGAAATAAAACTGAGTAAAATGTTATATAAATACTAAACCAAACTTCAAGTTTTTATAAGAACTACTTATGCAAGCGGAATGTGTGCGCACGTGGAAGCATTTGCCGAAGTCCTCATATGGACACAACAGTGATCGGCCGAAGCCGATCACAAAAATATTTTTTTTCTTCTAATATATATTGTTTATATGAATTGTTAAATCTTGAAGTACCTGTAAATTATCAAGTCTTACAATATTGTAGTACGGTGTCATATTTAAAGATTTTAAAATATACAAAAACTGTTATTTAGGTAGCGATATGGCCCTTGGGCCTCTTGTTTTTTTTTTTTATAAGCAAACACTTTAAACTTTTATACAAATTCCATAAATATCATACCTGAATGAGAAAAGATATCAAAATACATTAGGCAACAAAATAATATATACATTTATGCACACAGTTATACACAACGTTGTTGATTAGAAGACAGACAGATGGTTTTATTATCAGTTGCAACAATATAGCACTCTCCGACCTTTTATATCTGATGTTTACTGAAGAGGGCTACATTTCCATAGGATCTCCGTAATGATGCAATATTATTTTTAATGCGGCTGACTTCGGTCTGAAAAGATCGTTTTTATGTTAGATGCAATGATATTTTTAATTCATGTTGAACGTACTAACCGAATATAAATCAAAACCAGATAAAACACATAAGCATGTTTATCAGTCGTCTGTTTCAGCAGCCATGACAGTTCTCGGGTGTTTTCATGGGATTTATGCTTGGAGCTTAGATGGGCTTGATAACGGTAATTTCAGTATAAATAAGCGATCTTTCCTCGTTCCATCACTAGAACATTATATAAGAAAAGGGTATATAATAAAAAATTCATATTTACCGCGTTATTTTTGTTTTAAATAGGGAAATTCCAATATTCAGTTCAAGATCAGCTCGCGAATTCTCATTGGCTGTCCAAAAACAAAACCGATCAAGGTCAGTAGACATGGTGGACATATTTAATTTGCATTGTTGACATACACAAAAAATAACCGATATATAGTCTATACTTACGGAAGCTTATTGAGGCCAGTTCAGTAAATAAATTAATTAATATTGCGTTAAATCGCAATAGTTATTGCGTTTTAATGCAATGTTTTGCGTTTATTCGCAATGTATTTTGCGTTTAAACGCAAAAGATTGCGATAAAACGCAATAACTATTGCGATAAAACGCAAAGTGGATTGCGTATAAACGCAAAGTTTTGCGTTTAAACGCAAAGTATTGCGTTTAATCGCAAAATTATTGTGTTTAAACGCAAAAAAATATTGCGTTTAAACGCAAAGCTATTATTGCGTTTAAACGCAATATGTTTTGCGAATAAACGCAACATATTTTGCTATTAAACGCAATAATTTTTGTGATTAAACGCAATAATTTTGCGATTAAATGCAAGGATTTTGCGATTAAACGCAATGATTTTTGCGTTTAATCGCAATTAATTCATTTGCTTATATATACACTTAGCTTATGTACCTTGATTTGATGACATGACAACACTTGACACATCACAAAGACTCAATTTCTGGTTTTCATTTGGACTAACTTATAATGAAATAGTAAGCTGTCATAACTTGAAAGCATCAGACACTTCTAAGCAAACTTGAATGGAACTTGCACAAACAGTTGCATTGATGGCTATACTATGAAAATTTATTGTTTCCAAGATATTACCAAATTGAATAGGTGATATCACCTTTTCAAAAAGTAAAATCATCTATTTGAATAGGTGATTTCATCTATTTAAACTCAAAGAGTTATACATATATCATTTTTCTTTTCAAATATGTGATATCCCTTGTTCAAATCACAAGAAAAAAAGGTGATTAATAGGTGATACTCAGTAATACCTATTCTAATAAATGCTATCA
Organism: Magallana gigas; assembly: GCF_963853765.1. NCBI lineage: Eukaryota > Metazoa > Mollusca > Bivalvia > Ostreida > Ostreidae > Magallana > Magallana gigas. The sequence goes on along the minus strand of NC_088858.1, from coordinate 55,747,414 downwards.
CTTTTTGAATAGGTGATATCACTAATTCAAATCAGTGATATAACAATTACAATAAATGTCAAATCAGTCCGTCATATTGAATAAACATTATCACTTTCATTTGACAATGATATAATGAAGTGTTTTGGATGGCAATTATACAGTGTATGTGCGGACTATTTGATTTTATTGAATGATTAATATTCGATTTATGAGAAACAATATGAAAAACAAATTAGAAATCTTTTGCAATAAAACGCAATAACTATTGCGTATAAACCCAATACCTTTTGCGATTAAACCCAACGATTATTGCGTTTAATTGCAAAATCATTGCGTTTAATCGCAAAAACGTTTGCGTTTATTCGCAAAAAATTATTGCGTTTAAACGAAATATTACCTTTGCGTTTAAACGCAATAATGTTTTGCGTTAAAACGCATATCTTTGCGTTAAAACGCAATGTTCTTTTCGTTTAAACGCAATAGCTATTGCGTTTAATCGCAATCTTTTGCGTTTAAACGCAAAATTTATTGCGATTTAACGCAAAAGATTGCGATTAAACGCAATAGTTATTGCGTTTAAACGCAAAAGAAATTTTTCTTTCTGCTAAGCTGGCCTCAATGAGCTTCCGTATATACTTGATATATTTGGATTACTTTATTGCATACACAGCAACAATGTTTGAGTTCAATTGAGAAATGCGTGTGTTATTTTCATTTATATACGATTTGAGCCGAAATCGTTACGGGAGTGAATCAATCCCGCTCTTGCACAATTGGGAAGATCCTATGGAGTTTTCACCCTCCTCTAGAAAAAAAATCAAAAGATGGTTACATTATTGCAGCCAGTTTTATTCTATGTACAACCTCTGTTCATAGGAGGGAAGGATTTAACATTATAACCAAGCATTCTGAGGGTATTGCATAAGCAATACACGTCCCCTACCGGTTGGTAGAAATTTGTGAAAACAATGCACTGTTATGCAGAATATCATTTCTTGACGTCTAAACAGTTCAAACACTCTACATGACAATCTGCAATCTGCTTATCGCGCGGCTCATTCCACAGAGACTGCCCTTCTAAGAGTCCATCACGACATTGCGGTTTCCCTTGACAAAGGATGTTGTGCTACTGATACTGATGCTTGATTTATCTGCGGCATTCGATGTCATTGACCACGATATTTTTTCGTCGACTCGAGTACTCTTCTGGAATAGCTGGCTCGTCCCTCCGGTGCCTACAGTCGTATCTGGGTGATAGATCACAGCGCGTCTATTGGTTCAACTTTATCAGAACCAAAGTTTCTCAGGATTGGTGTACCCCAGGGTTCGGTACTCGGCCCCAAGATCTACTGTATGTATGGGAAACCAATCGGTGAAATTTGTCACAGAAACAACATGAACTACATGTATCATTGCTATGCAGACGACACACAGATCTACATCATGGTCGAACCCCGTGATAATTGGAACGACATCTCCAATCGTCTAACTACATGCCTCAACGATATTCAAAACTGGGTGAACGCAAACTTGCTGAAGTTGAACCAGGAAAAAACGGAACTAATGGTATTCGCACCTAAGAACAGATTAGCTGATATTGAAGGTCTAAGTCTTTCATTTGGAAACAACACCATCCATAATACCCCCTTTGTTAGGAATCTTGGAACATACTTTGATACGTCATTAACAATGGAAAAACATTGCAATGAACTATCTTAGTCATGTTACTTCCATCTAAGAAATATCGGACGCATTAGAAATTAAATAACCGAAGAAGCATGCAATACGCTTGTTAATGCGCTTGTGACATCTCACTTGGATTATGGGAATGCCTTGCTTGTCGGGATCAACAAACAACTCACGAACAAGCTTCAACGCTTGCACAACACCGCAGCTAGGCTCATAACATTATCAAATTCAAAATTTGACCATATAAGTCCGGTTTTAATTCAACTGCATTGGCTGCCTGTTGAATTCCGGTGTGAATTTAAGACCCTTGTTTATACATACAAGGCGCTCCACGGTGAATCACCAACTTACATGAGAGATCTAGTTCGGCCGTACGTACCACCGCGCAGCCTACGCTCAGAATAGTCTAATCGTTTAGCTGTACCATCAACAAGAACAGTTTTCTATGGTAATAGACGATTTGACAAAGCAGCGTCTACCCTTTGGAATTCCCTTTCTCCGTTTTTAAGAAAATGTAATTCGTTAGGAATTTTTAAGAAAAAACTGAAAACCTTTCTTTTTAAAAAAGCTTATGACCTTTAAATAGACTGTGGTCTATATTGTTTTACTTTTTATGTTGTACAGCGCCTTAGAGTTTTATATATAGGGCGCACTATAAGTGTTTAATAATAATAATAAACAGACCAACCCGATAACGAACCCGATTTAATAATAATACATAAAACCCTGTCCATTAAATTTACAACACAATGTACAGAACTTATTTGTTTTTTTAGAAACAATAAAAGGAATGGTCCAAGAAATGCACGATATTATTACTGACAACATACTTTCCTCGTTTATTTGATACACACCGAGCCTGATAACGAACCCGAACATTAAAAAATCGGAATATATAAAATTAATTTTCTCGAAAATATGTCAACCAGACGCTACAAAAGTGTTAACTTGATCTGTTGTTTGACATTTTGAAGCTGTTCAGCAAATTTCATATTATTCCTCAAATGCATAAAGAAAAAAAGTGTGGAAAACTGAAGTTGGACAGACAGACGGACGGACAGACAGACAGACGGACGGACTGACGGACGGACGGACAGACAGATAGACGGACTGACGGACGCAGAGGAAAGCTATAGTCCCCTCCGGTGAAAACCGGTAGGGGACTAATAATACAATGAAAATGGTAAAACATAAAGATGTTTTCTGTCATTATCATTGTAATTTAGAATTGTAAAGTAGGAACTAAAAAATTAGAAAACATTTGATAGACGAACTAGTATTTTGACAATGAGCCTTATAAACATAATGTTTATTTAATATCGTTTCAATATTAACTAGATCTGAGAGTTTATTCTAATTACTTTGACTAAAAATAACAGTTTCAGCACTTCAATTCAATTTTTTTAATTGACTAACATCTTTGAACAATCAAATGATAGATCTTTACAAAAATTATATGTGCTTGTTCTGCCTACCAATAAGATAATTTTTCTTTGTGAATGGAATTGGAAATCAATTTGTACATAGAAATAAACAGGTATTGAAAACCATTCATGCACAGGATCATGCACATGACAAATTAAGTGTCTGACACATGTAACTCTTAATGTTAAATCTATTTGGTCCGATTCTATATTAAATTTTGTGTACGGTTTTAAACGATGGTTATGCTAAGTATGTTTAAAAAATATACATTGCAGTAGTTTTCCCGGTCAATTAAGGCATATTTCAATAAAAACATGATGTTCAAAATTTGTTTGCAAAATAAACGACATATGTAGATATCGCGTTAATTCGACTCGTGTTTAAATTCGCCCCTTACGTCGAGGCGGGTATAATTGTATTATATCACGATTTTGACATCTGTCCTATCTTATATGATCTATTTTAACACATAAAACATAAAGCATGACTATTATATCATATAAAGAACAAAGCAGTGTACATATTGTTCACTAATAGTTCTTAAGTTTGCATTACAGTCGATGCATGATATATGGGTTGAATAAAATAAATCATTCGGGAATGAAACCAAACGGTTCCCTTTTCTAAACATCCCAGTGATGCGTTTTGTGTGTTTTTTAATGTATGCCCATTTTTGCATTCCTTCAAAGTATTCTCCGCAGTTTGAAATACATTTTTTCACTCTCTGAATCCATTTCTGAATGCGCCCGGTACGCTGGTTTATGTAGAACTTGTCGGGATTGTAACGATGACCATGTAAGTATTTTTTCAGTTTTGAAAAAGAAAAAAAGTCGTATTAAGTGAGATCTGGAGAATATTGTGGTTGTGGCAAGACGGTAACTTTCTCCGACTTCAAACATTGCTTTAAAAGCTCAGGTAAATACGATGGAACATTATCATGAAGTAAACGGTCCCCAGTAACAATAATTGCAAATTGTCTTTGTTTAATTAGAGAAACAATTTTAGCCATTACTTAGCGGTTTGTGCTGGTACCCGTTTCTGGTCACGTGTCAATCTATCAGTATGCGGTATCCATTTGGCAGAAATCTTCCTTACTTTCAAAATACTCTTCAAAATGAATGCACCCGCGATAACGATATGCCATCAGCTTTGACAATATCTGCAATCACTTTAAAATATTTCCCTGACATTTAAGACATTTGTCTTGCCTGTCAGTGTTAAAGTCACAGGTCGGTCAGAATTTGTAACATCTTTGACGGACTTTCTGACAGTCGGACATTTCTTTCTTTCTTTCTTTCTTTCTTTCTTTCCTATGAACTGTCTCTATATGATATCTAAGAAGACCTATTTACCCCCCCCCCCCCATTCAGTAAAAATATGCATTACCGAAAGATCGGGTTTGGTGCGCACTTTTTAAATAAGATCTTATTTCTTTAATATTCTCAACCCGTTTTCCCACCATTTACTTAGTAATCCGTGTTTTCAATTCAATAAAAATATGATGATTTATATGAAATAACATCCTCGGAAAAACGATACATTAGCTATATTAACTAAGATTGTAGGGAATAGCGATTTTATATTGTGTTGTCACAGAAAGGCCGCGTTGATAAATATGACGCAAGTCGACAAATTTGACTGAAAGAATAAAGAAATGTTAGAGTTGCAATATATTAACTAAAATAATCAATACTTGTTAAGATTAAGTGAAGTATCCATGGGTAATAACGTAAATTGTGAACATTACGACAGACGCTCTATCTATCCTAGATTGACACTTATAACTTGTTGAATTATCAATACATACCATCTAGAACCATAGAAGCTACTAAATTCATTCTAAGTATTAATACTTATCTAATTTAAATCTTTTGATGATTTTCCATTTTATCAAATAAAAAAAAAATCACAATATTGTTTTAGTTATTTTCTTATTTTATTAAATGTCTGTGCCAAAAGCTTTAATAAAATGCAATGTTTATTGCATTTTAGTATCTACAGCACCTTTATTTAACGTCCTTCACCTGTTGTAAAAAAAATATGCAGGGTTATGTGTTTTTGCTTACTATATATACACCTATACTGGTACCTGTATCCATGAATTGTTATCAATGTTTGGCCTCCACCCATTTCCGGAGGAGAGCCTCGATTTTTCGACAGAACACCAAAAACCAAGCTCGCTTGAGGCGGTTAATTTATCATCGGTCACTGTGTCTACCAAAGTCTCGTTGCACGTCGAGGCTGAAAAAAAATCGAAATAAATTCACAATAAAACAATAATTATAGACATGTGATGTAGATCAATTCAAAGACATTTATTGCTAAAAAGAAGGAAAATAAAATCCTTAAGTAATTTATGTCATGTGTAGACTGGTTTCTTTAACGTTTTTCAACTGATAGGAATTAAAACCTGTTGATGTATGTCAAAGAAATAAATTTCGTTTATTTTCACTCGCTTATATAAACCAATTGACTTTTCATTCTAAACAATTTTGCTCTGATAATTAATCTTTATTTTTTAAGACTAAGATTGATAAAAATCCCGACTTTATAGCATTTTCGTCTATATTTAATTTATCCTTTTGGCAAACTTTCCCGAGTCATGGTCATTGGAAGTTGATAACCGTAACGTTATCGTTCTATTTGAAACTAATGCTACATGTACAATGTATAATATAAAGCTATTTTCTGTTAAGTTGCTTTAAACTTTGTCTTCAATATCATATTTCATTTTTTTTTTCAAAGTTCATCTTTACATAAGATGAAGTGAAGTGGATTATTAAAGAATGACAGACATTAGATATATTGGAGATATATTGGTAAATACATTTTCTTTGATGACACATACAGGAATCATGTGCATCATTTTACAGAAATTGTTAACTTTTGAATATATTCCTATGTACATTTAACTGAGTATTATTATTAAAAAAATGTTCACGCAAATATCAAGTTTAATCGTTTAAAAAGTATGAATTATATTTAAAGTTAAAACATTAAAATGTTTACACTGACAATTTGGGCTATTTGTAACGTACCTTAAGTACAGTTTTTTGAAATCGATTTCTGAATGTGACCTGAGAGTAGGGAATAGACTGACACACATGAATTCAGATGTTGATGGTTAATGAATGATACGTCCATTAAAATCAAATCAAATATGAATGAATTAAATCCAGTATCATTGAATCGAGAAAAAAAATCAATATATATTTGTTCTCATTTAAAAAAAATACATATACCATCTTCCATATTTCTTTATCATGAAAAAAAAACCAGCTGCTAGATCCAATTTTAAATCTAATATCGATGATTTTGTTAAGTATCTGTATAATGTATATTAATAGACATTGCAGTAGGTTTTTATATCTTTGAAAAAATATCGAGTCTGATGATGTAAATAGCTAAAAGGTTTGATAAGGACTTAGACGCGATTTGAGCTCAAAATTCTCAATTTGTTTTTCTTTATGTAATGTATAGAATGGTTGAAATGGGTATAGTTAATGTTTCTTCTAAATTTAAAAGTCAACAAGAGGCCAATAGGCCTTAACGGTCACCTGCGTACCATAGCCCATACACAAACTTGTCGAGGAGTTTCATATATGCTTTTCATTAAGCTTCATTCTGGAGTAAACCAATTATAATATTGTAATGAAAATCACCTCCCTGCCTGAAATCTATCAAAAAGGACTATGAAACATATAATTTTAGCAAAAAACTTATAAAGATCATAATAGAGTGCATGACTTGATATTAAAAAGGTACAAGAAAATAGTTGAAAAAAACCCCCAAAAGACAAGGTGGCTAGTATATATGTTTTAAAAAAAACCCTCCTATTCCCCATCCCAAGGGGCAGACAGAAACTCTCCCTGTGGGCATTTAAATATAGCTAGATAACATTAAAGCTTCTGTCAAACAACTGTTCCAATATCTGATTTTTTTATTCTTTTTACATCAGTTCCAACTTCCGAATTTTCATCCTATATTCTTTGAGATAACACCATCTGGTATTTATACATTTATAGATTTTTACATGTACTGTTTATCAGTGGTTTTGGTTAACCAATTAATATTTTACTATTAACGTTTTTTGTTTTGTTTTCTAAACTGTTTTTGTTTCAATACATAAAAATACTTGCATAGTTTTTTTTATCATAAAATTTCTTAATTACATTATATTTAATGATTAATAACTTCATTATGAAGAAGTTAGGTAAAATAACTCCATTATGTAGAAGCAATAGAAGATAACTCAATTAACTTGCACAATATCTTAACTTTGATACTCGGCTTCATTCTTTCTCTTTTCTGAATACACATGTATGTGAATCATCTCATTTCTTTTATTGAAATTCCTGAGCAAAATAAATAACAAGACAAATATATACCCCCACCCAGCCAAAATACTTGCTTTACATGTAGGCGGCATGAAATATTATAAAAGATGACAACTTAATGTTTTTTCTCTAAATATGCAGTCAGTTTTTATTCAGTAGTCAGTATGTCAGTAGACCTTTTTTAAACATTCTCTATACATTAACACTAAATGACCATGCTTTTAGCCACACCCTGCATTAAGAATCCCAACCCTATACACTATATGAGAGTTTGGCCCCTCCCTAGATTCTGAACCCCTACCTCGGGGGACATGAAATTTAAAAATAATTGGTAGAGGATTTCCTGTTCTACAAAATCATGAATTCAGTTTTCCCTTCAGAAGTGTTGGAGTAGTCCTTGAATTTACATTTTTAATAGAGGACTTCCTATTTAACATAATTATGAAGTCAGGTTTTCTTACAGATGTGTGAGAGTAGAAAAGAAGATTTTTAAACATTATATGCATTAACACTTTTTGGCCATACTGCCCCCCCCCCCCCTCCCAAAGCTTGAACCCCTGACCCAGGGGCTATGAATTTCACAATTTAGGTAGAGGAGTTTGTGGACTGTGGACATCATAACTACGCATTCAGTTTTTCCCATATGTGTGGGAGTAAAGAAGAAGATTCTCTAAGATTTAATACATTTTCACCATGTGGCTACTTTGATCCCGCCCTAGGGCCTAAACCCCTGTCCCAGGGGTAATGAATTTCACAATTTAGGTAGAACACTTCATAGACATCATAGCCATGCATTTGGTTTTTAACAAATATATTCAGGAGTAGAGAAGAAGATGTTCTAAGATCTAATACATTTTACTGTATAGTCATATTGGCATTCCCTAGTTCCTGAACCCTTGGGCCAGGGGCCGTAAATTTCATAATTTTGGTAGAAGGCTTTATGGACATCATAAAAACAATTTTAGATAGAGTTATCTTTGTTACTGAAACAGTAACCGACGTATCCACGAAAGTACATCCCCACGAATGAGCAAAAAAGTCACACTCCACGAAAATTGGCCCCCACGAATTTAAATGATTCCACAGTATTTGCCAGTTGATTGTCTAGACTTGATCATACGCACATCATGCCCTTTGCGTACCAAATCAACTGAGCGAAAAAACCTCCATAAAACTCCAAAATTAATCTGTTGGGATTACCATCTGTACCAATTGTGCCTCATTGTTTGTAGACCTATTTTTGTATTCTTATGAAGCAGAATTTCTTCAAAATTTGTAAATGAATAAAATAAATCACTCGCTGTGGCCTTTAACTCAACATTCAGGTATATCGACGTATTATCAATTAACAATTGTTAATTCCAGAGTTACGTCGATACAGTATATACCAGTGAACATGAAATAAAAGATACCACTGAGTCTGCGTCATCTGTGTAATATTTGGATATTTTACTGGAAATGGACATTGATGGTAATCTAACAACAAAACTTTATAATAAATGCGATGACTTCAATTTTTCTATGGTCAACTTTCCTTACCTATGTACATGTAGCAATATACCTTCATCACCTGCATATGCTGTGTTTGTCTATCAGTCAATTCGATACACAAGGGCATAATCTTCGCATGAACAGTTTCTAATGCGAGGCAAGCTACTGACAAACAAGTTGATAAAACAGGACTATCAACAATCATCTTTTCGAAAGTTAGAGGTCCATGTTGCTCTGTTTGAATTTATATTTAGTTTTATTGACTTTTGAGATGGTTGACAGTTAGTTATTGTCATTTTTCATGCAGACGATGAAGTTGTATTGCTACATAAGTAAGGGGAATTGACGATACAAAATTGAAGTCATCACATTTATCATAAAGTTTTGTTGTAAGGTTACCATTAGTGTCCTTCTCTAGTAATCTATCTAAATATGAAACAGATGATTCAGAATATGTGGTATCTTTTATATCAAGTTCACTGGGATATACCGAGTCGACGTAAGAATGGAAATAACCATTGTTAATTGATATACGTCGTCGAGATACCTCGATTTGAAAGTCACAGCGAGTCAATCTCCTTTTTTCATGTACAAGTCTTTGAATAAAATCTGCTTTGTATAAATATAGAAATAGGTCTGCTAACAATGTAGAGCAATTGGTACCCATGGGAATTCCAACAAATTGTTGGAGGACCTGATTTCCAAAAACTACATAGATGCTGTCAATCCGAAACGCAAGCATCGTTTTTATATTCTCTTCAGAGAACTTGTTAACGCAACTCAAATAATTTTATGAAAATAGTTTTGTAAATGACCAATGACAAGGTAAGTGAATTAACGAGATCCATTTTTATTGAAGAAGCAGCTATCAATTGCAACGATGTCAAAGAGCTTTAAGTTTAATTTATTTTGTGGAGTATCTAATGACCGCTATATTATATTGTTATAAAAACTCTTTAAGGAGGAAGGTTAATGGCGAGTTAAATTTTCAATGGGTAGCAAGCATTGCTATATGTACTTGTACTCATGATTCATGTCAGGAATTGTGTTTTAAGGTGGAATGCTACACCAACAATTCATTTTATTGATCGTTAGAGTATCATTTCTGAAGCACGATTGCGTTGTTTAGAGAAGGATATATGCCCTTAATTATTTTATACAATTTTTTTTTTACGAAAAGGCAGAAAATCTTTTTTTTGTTGTTGCAAGTACCGCAATGTAAAGTTTAAAATTTGATGTGAATAAATGCATACTATAGATATCTAATAAATCATGAACAACGCAATCTTACTTCCGATGTGATAATCTAAAGATCCATAAATTAAAATTTTATTGCAGCATTCCACCTTAAAAAAGAGATCGAACCCGCCTAAGAAAAAGGTAACCGTTTCTTTAAGATAACTTCTGTATTCAAATCTTTTTAAGTTTTTTGAAGACTATGTTCAAGTTTGAAATTGTTGCGTGGTGTCAATATTTAGTAAATAGTCAAAATTAATGGCATCTCTTACATTTCTATATAGGCCTGATATAATTATTTAATGATACGAGTAGACTTGGACATTCAAAATAATAATTAGCTATCAAAGATCAGCGGGATAGTTTATGCAAAAGTGAGCGTCTAAATTTTACACCAGATGGTGCTATTTCACAGAGACACCGCTATGTAACTTGGCACTAAATAACCTTATTTACAGAAAGGAATATTACTTCTTTCGATGATGCACTAAAACGTATTTTGATAGATTTGTAGATTCCAATGTAAACAAGAAAAGTATTGATTGCGACTTTAAAACAATATTATGCACAGGGAGTTATTGTCTATTTGCAAAATGAAAGCGGGTATACATTTTTTCATGTGAAGCTTTTGACTCTCATTTTATGCAATATTATCCAAAATACTAAATTACAATTGGATTGATAATATATTGAAGAATAAATTTTGCGACAGCAATATCGATATATTTACCGTTTTTTAGTTACAAAGCAAAGCTTTTGCAGGTGCCTAGATCCCTTATTGAAGGGGCCAGCCCCTTTTGTATGGTCTCAAATGAAAGCCCGTACAATTATGCACAACTTTTGTTCGATATGTATTTGGGAAATATTCCAAACTAAAAAGTTACAAAGCTAAAACATGAGTAAAATTTAGCTATTTTTAAAACATAGATTTCGATTAAATAATTCGAGTGGTTTAATTGGAAAAAATAAAATACAAAAATCATAGAACAATATTCAATATGTCAATAATAGAGATTTTTAAATTTGAATTATTTGCTATTGACCATTTCGGGGCCTTTGTCAGGAAACGAATGCCCCTAAAAATTTAGAAAAAGCGGAATAACTCAAAACTGGAAGTTGCGATTTCAAATTTTTTTGTGCTCTAGAAACATAATTCAATTTACAATATACCATAAAAATTTGAATGAAATCGAATGACAAACAAATGAGTGATTGGGGTTTTAAAACGTCTAGAAGAAGAATAATAACTAGACTCTTGTTGCTATAGCAACAAAAAGGTCTTCTGTTTCTCATGTATCAATATGTTACAAAAATGCATTCCTCTTGTAAAAAGAAAATGAATGTTATATATTCTGTAAAGAAAATTTCCAGTAAGTTCTGTGACGACCGGAAGATATGCCGGATCAAACATAACATAGTAAACATATTTTCATACATTGTTCTGTCTTTCCTCTTTTATTTCTCTTTTATTAAACCATGAGAAGATGACCTTTTGTATTTCTATTGCTAAAAGATTACTTCCACTAAATAATAAAAGTATTTTTAATACCTCAAATTTTGGTTAACTTCCTATGACGACCGGAAGTTACGCCGGATAAAACAAAATAGAGTATACACATGTACAAACATAGGTCTATCATCCCAGAAAGTTAAGTTGTTAAAGTTATTACTGTTTTTGAGATCTCGTTGAAATAAAGTTTTTTGTCTCGGGGCAGGAAACGGACAAACGGAAGTGCTGAATGAAAATTAAATTTACTATTTCTTGTTTACTTGCCTATCTTACATTATTATTCATCGAAGTAAATAAAACTATCAAATGAAAACAGTTAAACAGCTTGATTTGTTTAAACTCTTCCGTTGTGGACCGGAAGTGACGGAATACAAAATGAAACTGTTGAAACACATCTTCAATCAAATTTCTATAATTAGTGAAAGTTTCATGGCTTGATCACTTACAGTTTCTGAAATCTTGCGGGTACAAAATATGTTTTTAAAAAACTTCCTGAGATAATCGAGATATCTCACCGAAAGTAGATTATTTTTGGTTATTTCACATTGCATTTAAAAAATGAAAAAAATGCCTCGATATATTATCATTTTCTATCATCCCTGAAAATTTCAGGGAAATCTATTCAACCATCTCTGAGAAATTCTGCCGACAAAAATGGAGAAAAAAATAAGAAAGAAAGAAAACGGAAGACCTTAATAATGAAGAATTACCATCAAAATCAGTACAAGGTCTTCCGCTGGAAACGGAAGACTGTAATGAATATACATATATATAATTATTTCAAATTCATCCGAATAAACGGCAAAATAAGTATCATGTTACGGCATGGAAAAGCAGGTATTTATCTTATTCAATGATATTTAGTGAGACAAAGATCGGCATGTCAATACCAAAAATGAAGTCGTCCAAGGCAAGATTGCTTACTCAGGTGTATGAATACTCCATTACAATACACAATCAAAGATCACCAATTGTTGTTTTATATTTGATCTTCGGCAACAATGGCTTAATTTTACGAGCACATATGATTAATATTATATAAATGGGTTGGCTTTAATTGTTCTATGAAAGATTAACGAAATCAATAACCGACAATGTGCTTGAAGTCTGCAGACACAACAATTAGTTTTACATACTATCTTAACTTCCCTCTCATGTTCAGATAGATCAATGATATAAAGTAAAATAAATATGTCTTAACATCATTTCTATTCGAAAATGTGTTTCTTGAAGTCAATATTTCTTAATTCCAATTATCGGATAATGATGATAGATGTCAAAATATTCATTTAATATTAATGCATAAAAACATTATAGCATGCCTATAACCAACACCTTACAAAACAGAAATGATTTTCTTACAGAGAGCTGAACGTATCAAAGAGCCTAATTGGTATTTTACTCTTAGCGTCAATGACATATTACGAAAGATATATTATAGAGTAGATCCTATATCTAAGTTCTGGAAGATTTAAGTCCTCGGGGCAGATCAATGTTTTTGAACTTTTGAACTTCTACCTTAAGATATAGAAAATGATTTCGTCTTTCTGGATGCCAGGCAGATTACAATTGTTTAAGCAGCTAAAAAGGGATACATTTATAAAGTTTGTTATTTACTGAAGTATAAGCTGCCTCTAAAGTAAGCCATTACTTATACTATAGTTTAAGTAGCAACTATACATTGGAAACATACCGATACCTTCAGACGCATTTCTAAAAAGTCATTCAACGATTCATTTTCCAATTGTTTCTTAGTTTGCTACATACAGGATTTGATATTCGATAAAAAAGCTTTCAATTATCACTTCTTACGATGTAAGCAAATTAATTTATATACAAACCATTTTTGAGCGTTACAGTAAAAGGCCATTGATTTTTGTTAATAATAACGATACAGGAAAAATGGCACCAGCAATAAAAACCTAGAAAATATTTTTAGAATACTTTGAATTAAATAGATGATATTGAAAAACTAAGATTTTAAAATGCGTTTAGAAAATAAGATTTATTAACTGTTTAATACATTTAACGAGGCCGAGTACAGGACGAGTACGCATGCTTTCGCGCAGCGTTTCATTTGTATTGTGACGTCATCATGTTGCTTGGTTGACGCAATTGCGTGATAGTTTCAACTGCAGATATTCAGCAAAATTTGTTGAAAATAGCTCGTCTGATGCGTAAAACTGATATTAAATTGTGGAATTAACATAGATGTTTCCAAGTATAAGCTTTATTTGGGTTCGGGTCAAAAACGTGAAGAGGGTTCAGCACGCCTAGCCCTCTGTCACGTTTTCGTAACCCGGCTAAATATAGCTTAATTCATATATTTCAAGACAGTATCCATGTATTTTATATTATTGACCCTTAATATGTGATGTTATATATATATCTATTTATTACCTAAATATGTCTGAATGTTTTAATAGCGAGCGCAGCTCGCCGGCGCGCAGCGCCGGCTAGCGAAGCGAGCTCTAAGAACCAGTGTGCGCGGGAAAAAGAACGAGCTAAACCTACAGTTCATCAAACAAATTTTTTTGTCTACGTCCCATAATGCTCTCTAATGTTTTCACCCGTGGTGCTAAGCCAAAAATGGCCGACTTTTAACTCGTAATTTACGGTGACTTAAAGTTTGAAGACACGTTTTGAGTACCGCATATGCTTTGGCGAGACTCAGAAGATTTGTTACATGCTTCCATACCTTCGTATTGAGTCGAAAGTATGGAAGCATGTAACAAATCTTCTGAGTCTCTTAAAAATGGGAAATTACACACCAAAAAACAGGTACCGGGCTCTCTCTCTCTCTCTCTCTCTCTCTCTCTCTCTCTCTCTCTGGGTAGGGGGTTGCGCTGTATGTATCATAACCATTAAAATTAGTACCTTTGGCATACTTATTGTAGAGCAATACTCTCTCAAAAATTCTTTGACGTTCGTTGATACCTAAATAAAACTATAAGTTGACAATGATGCAAGGTATGTGTAATTCTTGCTGCGCTCGCCAGATAAGACCCCTGGAACAAACCAGGAGGTAAAAGGGTTTCTTTTATTTGACCATTTGATGCCTTTTAGCAATAACTTTAATATGTAGAACAAAAAAAGAAATCCCTTGGGCAAAAGTTAAAAAAAATATTTAAAAAAAATGTGCAAAATTGATACATTTCAAGCAAAATCCCATTGGGTCTCATGTTAAAAATTAACAAACTTTGAGATGACTCTTTAAACAAACGGTGTGGTCTTATTTTGTTTTATATTAAAATAATAATTAAATCAGCAGAAATTCATATAAAAAATTTCATTCAAAAATCTAGTGCAGAACAAATTAGACCCGGCCTCGTTAAACTCATTTAATATTTTTATATATATTTTTTCCATTTGTCGTAATCACAAAAAGCATTCATCTAATCTCATAAATGTCACATAATTTTTTTTCGGACTTAAATTACATTCAATTTATTTAATAAATTTCCATGCATTTACCTTTGATCGATGTCACCAATCCAGTCACAACCAGTACAAAGATACACTGATGCTGAAATTCGGCCGTCATTGTTTACCATTAAGTCGGGAGCTTTGTGTGTCTTAGCTCTTTCTTTTTCTCTATCAGATCCTTTTAAACAGCTTGAATTGTCTTGTCAACCTGTTTTGTTTGTGAATATGAATGCTTACAAAATTGATGTTTTTCCAAGCGTGGGCGTAGTCGCGTCACCAATGGTTACATTAGGTTGTCCGCAGTACACTAGTCATAAATCTGCATCGACATATTTCATAAGGCAGCTGAACTCCCAAAAATTATCATCACCAGCAATTCTTGACTCTAATTCAGAATCAGTCTATTTTATTGCATAAAAAACGAGTAATATCATTTTAATCAGTAATTTCAAAGGCCATATCTTCATTTAATGTTAAATGAAACTAAAACTATTTAAACGTAGACTGCATTTTCATCGGTAATATTGTATTTATGATTTATTTTGTGTTTACGCTTAGTATTGCAAAATCAGAAAGTCTTGGCCTCTGGTAATTCAATAAATGTAAAACGACATGGCTACCTTCTGAACCCGCATTAATCACTAATAAAACATGTTATCGTTTTATTTACATACATCCTTCTTTAGCAAAATTGGTCGTTAAAAGTAAGCAAAATTAACTAAACAACTGTTAATGTGCATCAGTACGTAAGATTATAGAATAAGCCCAATAGCCTTCTACTTCTAGGAATTCGAGTTTGACATCGTCATGATTATTTCATGCAGTCCGTGATTTTTTGTCGGTTCGTGATGCATTAAATATTACTGCAGAGGTGTGTACAAACAACAAAATATAAAGAGATATCTCGCATTAGTTTTGCTTTTTTTGTTTGTTTTTTTTGTTTTGTTTTGTTTGTTTTTGGGGTTATTTTTTTTTTTGCTTTTTTTTTCTTTTTTTTAAAGGAAACATGGAGCGCACGCTTTCTCGTGTAACTAATCGCGATCGCTAAACCGGAAGTTCTGGACAGTTTAGAGCTGCAAAATTTTCCTCAGTGGCAAAATATGCATAATAAGGATCAGTGTCATGATTTCAAAAGGGGGGGGGGAGGTAAGAATGAAAGTAAGGGGTTCTAGGAGGGGGGTTCCGCTATGCATTCATTGCATGTGTTACTGTCGTGATATAAGGATTATGAATAAAGCTATTGGAGTTTAAATCAATGATCTACATTTTTGATTTTAAAAAAGATGAAGACCTTGTGCAATGGTTAATATTAAATAGACCTCCTGTAGACCTCCTGTATGAAACAAGGGTCTGTTAAGCTTTCAGCTTATGACTTCTATATGACAACTATTGTGTATACAATACAGTATCTTTTGTATATCCATATGATAGGTCTCACATTTGCCGTTAAAAACAATATTGACATAGACTATGAAACATGTATCAAAATATAGACATGTGGCTATTTAGTTGCACGTTATTTTTATAGTACATCTACCTGTATAAATGGAACATCTACAATCCATTCGGAATCTATATTGAACTACTACCATACTGCATGAAGTACCGATATCTGTACATAACTCTCCTCAAGAGAGGACTCTTTGTTTGCTGCCACTATACTACAAGTGGTGACCGTATCTATTGGTCAGCTTCAGATAGAGTAGTGCTATAAAATACCCTCACAAAGCCGAAAAGTGTTATGTTATAGATTATGTTTCAATAGACGAAGGTTGGTAATGATATCTTTATTGTTAGGTATATACTTCTAAATAAACAAACTTTAAGTAGTCCTCTATCAAGGATATTCTCAGTCCCATTAAATATCATTTAGATATGCATCACCTATTTCGGTTGGAGAGAAAAATGTTCTAAATATATAGGCCTACTGGTTTAAATTAGTATCGGACAGTAAGGTAGTTTTATTTGTTAATGTTTTGTACATTACATAGCGACACTCCAAACGCAAAACGTGATGCGACTCAAAATACCACCAAACGCCTATATATCATTGAAGATTACTCCTCACCCAAGCTCGACATGATAGCTTGTATAGAATGCCCATTCAAACGTAAACTATCATTATTATTTATTGTTTGCATCAAGTATTAAGGTGACAATATTTTGTACTATAAACAACATTTAGTATATAATCAGTAATCAACAGTGTTGAATTCCGCAAACTCATCACTCATACTTAGTAGTTCATCATGACTAATACTTTGCTTGGCTGTTACTTTCTTGCCCATCAAATTCGGCGGTTTACATCTTGAATTCAACGGTTATCAATACATGGTATCATATTTCACAAACATTTATATGTACTTTCAATAAGTAATTAAACAAAAGCACTACATGATCAATGTTTTTGCAATAATCTTCATTGTTTAAAGAAACAAATGAAAATGTTCCTGACCAATTTGATGTTTGAAATTAAATTCAAGTTCATGGATGTCAACTATTATGCAGATGTGATTTTATGGTATCCCGCTCGATGTTCTTGTATCAAGAATTTCTAGAAAAGAATATCATTGAAATCTGTAGACAGAACATACTTAAAAATACAAAGATGATGGTATATTAGTGTCATCCCGCCGAGTTTTGACCCATTCAATTTGACTTTTTTTTTTTTTACCTTAAATGCAATTTCAGTCTGATTAAAATTTGTTGCCAGTATTTTTGATCAAGCAAACTTATTTATTCAGATATTGTTTCTAATTATGCACAATGGTCACACTAAATAGAGGAAATACGAAAAAAATATCTACGAAGCTGTATACTTTTTTAGTTACCATTTTACGCTAAACATGGACAATTTCTATAAGAGTTACAATTTTGATTTGAGATAGAAAGAATTTTGAATATCAAGAATTTTATAAGATATATTGCTTTATTCTCGCAAAATTTGGCTTAAAAAATTTCAAAAAGTTCTTATATATTTACATGATTTTATGTCAAACGTCTATCACTCAAAATTTAAATTTGTACATGTCATACAGAGCTTACCATATTTCAAATCTATCAAATGTTAAAAGTGTGAATAATGAATAAAGTATAATAAAAAGGAAAAGATATTGAAAATTCATAAAATTGCTTGTTTCTGTCATTTTTGTCTTAAAATAAACCTTCCGCACGAAAAAATAGTTTCTTGAATTAAATTGGATTTTATGAATGTTGTGTAATTATGAAAAAATAATATTTCTATGATGATTAAATATTAAAATCATATTCGTTTAAAATAAATTGATCATCTGCACAAATGAAATTAAAACGTAAGAGGTGAGATACCTTATGCAGCTTATATTGTAACATAAAATAAATGTAATTGTTATATTCTGTAGTATACTATGCAGAAAATCACCAGTAATTGTTATATTAGATCATCCGAAAAATGACCAGTCAATATTATTTAATTATTGACCGGCTAGGAATAATATCTAGAAATATTCCCATTACCTAAATTTATCGACTCTGATGTGCATTTACAAAACCGTTTTAACCAGCTTTTAAATTGCTGTTTTAAAACTTCTTGTCGACTTATCACAAAGCAAAGTAAAGGTAATGCTTTACGTGACTCATGTAATGGTAATGTAATGCATTATCTTAAGAAAATTTAGAAATTTTTGGGATGGGGATCGAGATATGTATATTTGTGTGTAAGCGTGTGTGTATGAACGTCATGTTGTGTTTATCGTCTGTACTACCAAATACCAGTTTACCTCACTATTTCACTACAATTAAACAACAGGTAAATTTATAACTTAGCAACCTTGTATTTGTCTACTGTCTCAATGTGTTCAATTGAATACAAAGAGTTATATATTTACAACCAAAAGTCTGTCAATTATCCGTGACATCTATTTTCTGTTTTTCTTTAATTGTGGTAATTTTTCTTTTTGTGATTGTTAGAAATGGTTGATCTCATAAGAATAGCGTCTGTAAATTGTCAGGGCATAGCTACTAGCTCAAAAAGACAAGATGTACTTAATTACTACAACAAGAGGCTAATTGGCCTTAACGTCACCTGAGTAGCATATAACCCATACACAAGCTTGTCGAGGAGCCTCACATATGCATGGAATTAGTTTTCATTCTGGAGTAGAAGAATTCTAAATCTAATGACGACCACCTCGCTGCCTGAACTCTTTCAAAAAGAATTATGAAACCTATAATATTGGCAAAAAACTTAAAGATCTGGTCTATAAAATCATGAGTTCAGTTTTCCTTTCAGGTGTGTGGGAGAACAGAAGATAATTTTTAAACATTATATGCATTAGCACCCATACATCCATTTTGACCCTGCCCTAGAGTCAAAACCCATACTTCAGGGGACATGAAATTTAAAATTTTAGTAGAGGACTTCCTGGTAAACATAATTATGAAGTCAGTTTTTCATACAGATGTGTGAGAATAAAGAAGAAAATTTTATGCATTAACACTATATTGCCTCCCCATGTCATGAACCCCTGACCCAGGGGCCATGAATTTCACAATTTTGGTAGAGGAGTTAGTGGACATCATAACCATGTATCCAGTTTTTTGCCCACCTGTGTGGGAGTAAAGAAGAAGATTTTTTAAGATTTAATATATTTTCACTATATGGCCATATTGGCCCAACCCTAGAGCCCGAACCCCTTACACAGGGGTCATGAATTTTACAATTCTGTTAGAAGGCTTCATGGAAATTATAATCGTGCATTTAGTTTTTAACAAATATATTTGGGAGTATAGAAAAATATTTTCTAAGATTCAATACATTTTTACTGTATGGCCATATTGGCCCCACCCCAGAGCCAGAACCCCTGACCCAGGGGCCATGAATTTCACAATTTTTGTAGAGGGCTTCATGGACATCATAACCATGCAAGCAGTATTTTCCTAACCTGTGTTGAAGAAGAGAAGATGATTTTTGAAAATTTGGCTTTTTTTGCACATTTGGCCGCACTTGTGGTGCCCCTGTGCTGGTAGAGCCATGTATTTCACAATTTAGTTTAATTTCCTCTTACCATGGAGATGCCTCATATCAAAAATGGTAACAAATGGACATGTAGCTTTTTAAGATGAAGTTAAAAAGGTAAAATTGTTAACGCACGACGCATGACGACGGCCGAAAACGGATAGCAATAGACCTAAAAAACAAGGCTACTTTTTATTGTGTTTACAAGATACCCATTTTACACCTGATATTGAGTCACTTATTGAAACTCAGTGGGGCTATAAATGTATTTTCAATTCATTTAAGTCAAATTCTAGGGGTGTCAGTCTGTTTTTTAATAACAATTTTGAGTTTAAAATACACAATGAAATGAGGGACGATGATGGAAACTTATTGGCTAGTGATACTACCATTAAAGACAATCATGTTACTTTGATAAATATGTATGGCCCAAATGCAGATAATCCGGGTTTTTATGAAAAAGTTGGAGATACTTTTTTTAATTAAGACAATGATTATTTTATATTATGCAGGGATTTTAATCTTGTTCTGAACCCAGATTTGGATACATTCAATTATTGTAACGTTAATAACACAAAGGCCAGAGAAAAGGTATTAGATATTATGACAGATCTTCAGTTAGTTGATTACTTTAAGATTTCAGAAGAATCTATACATGGCGGAAAAAAATCCTCTTAAGCAAAGTCGCTTGGACTACATTTTAATATCAGAAAGTTTAACAAATATGGTAAAGAGTTCTCGACAAAGCCTGTGTGTAGATCATTCAGCTGTGGTTTTATAGCTGAAATTTAATCAATTTTCAAGAGGGCATGCCCTCTGAAAGTTCTAACAGATCAAATTTGAAAAAGTGAAAAAAAAACCCATATTTTTAAAGTACAAAATCAGTATTTACAAGATAACAATCAAAATAATTTTCAAAATCACAGCTTATTTCTTGAAGTTCATCTCATGAAAATTCGCAGCATCACTATCTCATATTAATCATACAAGAAAAAAGAGAAAGATAAATTAAGAAAGATAAAGAGAAAGATAACGAATATTGTTTATAGATTCAGATTTTTGTATGATTTCATCAAGCAGTTTGCCTTTCAAATTTTCTTAAATATTTTAGTATCATATTTATGTAAATTCCAATAAAAATCATACAAACTTCATTCATGATTATTTTGTTTTTCATTTTCAAACTTTATAACATTTCACTTTCATTAGAGTTTTAAAATAGATATGTTTTAAATTTTGACATATAAGGGGTTATCTGGAAGCAGACTGATATTTTAAAAATTCTCTTAAAAATGAGGTCTATTATTGTTGAATACTGTGCATATTATTAGTAACAAATGCATGCAACAAAAATCTCCTACACTTATGTAGTGTAGAGATCCACCTTGAATGTCTCCTCCCACCGCATCCGGAACACCTCGGGCCTTTCAAAGAAAAACACCTCGGAAATGAAGCATTAATATACTCAAAAATGGGGGTTATCCGGTTGGAAGTGTGATAAGGCGGAAGTCAGCAATAGTACGAGGGTCAATCAAAAAATACGAAGACTTTTGTCATAGCAATGTTACTTAACGTCATATCATTACTAAATTTGGTAGACATAATTTAACAACAGTTTCAAACAATTTGCAAGAAAAAAAGTTAATAAATTCCTTTATTTCTAAGAATTATTTAGAATCTAATCCTGCAAAAATGAGGTCACGGCGCACGGTCAAAATTTGTGTTATGTCAACAATAAACCATATAATGTTGAAAGTAATATCTCTATAAATTGGGCTTAAAATCAAATAATATTGAAACCTTCAATTAAGTTTTGTCTCGGTATTGTATGTTCCAAATAAAGACGGGATATATTGTTTTGTCGAACAGATATTAGTAACTAATGACAGATAGTCCTCTTTAGAATTGACTAAAAACATCGACGTCGCCGGACGTCACGGCGCAACGAGAGGTACAAACAAAATGGATTTAACCCAGGAAAAAGCCGACACAAGCTGTGAAAATGATCAATGGTGCAAAAAATAAGTCAACAATTATTTGCAAGTTTGTGTTTAACTGTAAAATATTTTGTGGGAGTCGTGGTAATTGTATTTTGAATATAAAACAGTCCGAAAGAGAGTAGAATATCTGTAAATATTTGTTAAAAAAATAAGTAACGTCAACCGACGTTCAGGGTTATTGTTACAGTAAACCAAGAGATAGACGGTTAGAAAATGAAAACTTTGAAGAACTAACTTATGATTCTCGAACAAATGTGTGCAAATAAGATGTTAAGTGGTTCAGTGCAATTTTAAATTGTAAGAAGAGAGGCACAAGAGACTAAGCGTGATATAAAGATGGGGTTTATCTAAAAACTGTGTGTGTTTAATATTGACGTCATGTTTTGAACGTTACCGTGCGCCGTGGTGACAAAACATGTTGTTTTTAAAAAGGGGTAACAAAAATACCGTTTCATCAAATGGACTAAAACTTCGCACATCAATAACATAAGTGTTGGTGCACAGATTAATCTGATAGTGTTGACTTTAATGAAAAATATATGATAGACAGTCGCATTGTTTTCGTATTTTTTGATTGACCCTCGTAATTTGCTGAAAAAATAGATACATTCATTAAGTCCTTTTTTCTATAATTGTTTTTGTTTTGAATACAATAAAAGCAATTTTATACTTTTGAATCGCTTAATTAAAGAGATAAAAGTATAATTGACATAGGATCGTGTAAATTGCAAAAACGAAACCAAAACCAAAACAAAACTAATGCACGTGGAAAATTCAATATGACCGATTTCTTAACTGCTCTCAAAACTGCCACAAATATTTACAGCGACATCGAACTAAAGAAGGAAAAGAAGGAAGCGCTTGAGTATGTGTACCAAGGTAGAGACTGTATTGCTGTTTTACCTACTGGTTTTGGGAAGAGTGTGATTTTTCACCTTATCCCCTACCTGTTCCAACGATATCGGCCCTAATGGAGGACCAGCTTCTGTCCTTGAGTGAAATGAACATAAGTGCATGTTCTCTTACAATGGATGGCTCTTTCTTTAACATTGTTTCCAGGGAAGGTGATAAATGTATAAAACCTGTAAACATGGAGCATTTCAATATGGCAGATTTTACGCTAGTTTATGTCCATCCAGAGACAGTGACAACAAATAGCAAACTTACGAGAATGTTACTTACAAAGAAAATTCAACAACAAGTATGCTGTGTTGTAATTGATGAAGTGCACATGGTTTCAGAATGGTAAGTTTTTCAAACAATTTCAATTGATCATGATAATTGTGTCATTGCTTCTTACTAACTTGGTGGGTTCAAATTGCTATCATGTCTCCTTTACACAATGTTATTGGAAGGAAGTAATAAGATTTAATAGTAAATATACCATGTCAGAGAATATGCAATTTGAGGTTATAATACCGAGGTCAAGATTAATGAACAATTAGTTAGAATAATGCCAATCTATTTTCTTCAATGCTGTCTTTTTTGGTGTATGAGTGTAACATTTTTTCAGGAGGGGGCATTTCAATGAGGCGGGAGGCAATTCCAAAGAAATGATAATTTTATTTTGGCCTCACATGAGGTTTCCACTCAGGTGAACTAAAACGCTAACTTTGAGCATACCAAAATAACCCAATATCTTGTATTTTTTCAGGGGTGACAGCTTCAGGCCATCTTTTAGCAAGCTTGGTGAATTGACAGCTATTTTTCCGAGGATACCCCATTTAGCACTAACTGCCACTGCAACCCCAAAGTGCATTGAACAACTATGTGACATTTTACAGCTACGAGATGTGAAACTAGTTACCAGCAATCCATATAGACCAAATATTTATTATGAGATAAGAACAAGACTTCCAAATGTGAAGAAATACGACAAGTATGATGACTTACTAAAGCCTCTTTGTACTGAACTTAAAAGTTTAAAAAGTGCATTACCTGTTACGATATGCTACATGAATAGCCTTGAGTCCCTGGCATACTGTTACCAGTTCACAGAGGAATTCCTTGGTGAAGATGCATATGACCCAGTGGAACGGGTACCCGAAAACCGCATATTCGCTATGTTTCACAAGGACTATATTACAAGGGTGAAGACTCATATTATAACGGAACTTAGAAAACCTGAAACTAAAATCCGTCTGATATTAGCAACTGTTGCTTTAGGCATGGGCCTAAATGCTCCAGGGTCAGCCATATTATGCATTTTAGACCACCAACTTCATTAGAGAAGTACATGCAGGAATCAGGGATAGCAGGAAGAGATGGACAGCCGAGCAGAGCAACACTGTACCTCAACAAAAGTGACATTGCTGCCAACCGACCAGGAATGACTGATGAAATGAGACGTTACTGTAAGAGTGATGACTTGTGCTTACGATTATTATTGGTGAAATATTTTGGCTTTGTTTGAAGGGGAAAAGAAAAACTGTTGTTCTAGTTGTAGAAATGATGAGTAGTTATTCATCAATGTTGTTAGATACTATACAATTATAATATTGTGTATTTTTGAATCAACATTCTCAAGTGAATATAGCACCTATTGACTAAATTTACAAGTCCAACATACTGTGGTTTCATCAATATTCGTTGAATACCAATTTTTGTTGATTTCGTTGTTAAGTTTATCCTTGAAATTAAATTTTCATTGAACTGCAATTTCTACTTATATTTTGTATTGATAGGGTCATTGGCCACGAATTTATGTATCCTTGAAACTGTGATTTTTACTTTATCCACGAAAATTGATACCCTTGAATATTAATGAAACCACAGTAGCTGTCAATTCATAGAATATATACATGTATTGTTTGTTTAAGTAACACAATGAAGAAAAGTATTTTGAGGATTAACTTTGTATTTTTTATCAACTTATAAATAACAATTTTTCAAATGAAAGTAGAAATTTTAAATATTGTTTTTGTGTCTATACATCACTCACTCAAAAGGAGAACCAGGATCATCACTATCACTATCGCCACCCTCGATATCACTAGTGTCTTCTTCTGTTTGGTCAGAAATCTGTCCCCTACGTAATCTTTGTGCCGTTCTTAGGACAACTTGATGAAATTTTTCCTTGTATACAGAATAGATAGGATTAGCATTTATTCCCTTGTATGATTGCAAACTTCTCCCTTGGTTACTAAATTGATCCAATTCCCTGGTTTTCTCTAACATTACCTTTAGGTCACTTTCCAGAGATCTTGATTTATGTGTTGTTCTGAGCTCATAGATCCCTGCTTCTTCATCAAAGTGATGGACCACAGATTCGATAACTGGTGCAGCTTTAGAGATTCCAACAAAAGGATTTTCTGTTTTATTGGAACCAAGTCCTCTGATAAGTTCTTTTAGAAGTTTTACTTGATTTTCTTTTTCCATGTCTGCTGGTTTGATTTTTCCAATTCGTCCACTTTTATTAATGAATGATGCAGCTCTCACTTTCATGGACATCTTTGTAGAAAGCAGGATTTATGTCTTCTGAATGTAATCAATGCATTCAACTAGATATTTTGATAGTTCTGAGTGACAGTAAAACAAAGGAATCATTGTTTTTAAACATACATTTGTTCTAAAAATATCACCTTCTTTGATGGCATCCATGAAATTTCAAATAAGAAATACATACTGTAGAAAACACATAGAGTAACTCTGAATGTCATCAGTTTCCTTGTTAATTCTTGTTGCAGATACTGTAACTCCATATGCAGTCAACTGAACCGATTTGCCAATTGTAAGCAAAGCAATAGGTATTTGTACAATGGTAATCCTACTTTCTTGTCCCTTGCGTAAATTCAATTTGGCATATCCGTTTTGTACAGGAGCTTGTATCAGTAATTCAGTGCTTTCAAGTCCAAAATCAGAGAAGACTTGTCATTCTCCAAATCCTGTAAAACAAGGATATACAGTGAAAACTGT
The DNA here is from genome assembly GCF_963853765.1 of Magallana gigas. Classification (NCBI taxonomy): domain Eukaryota; kingdom Metazoa; phylum Mollusca; class Bivalvia; order Ostreida; family Ostreidae; genus Magallana; species Magallana gigas. Next base: position 55,721,407 of record NC_088858.1, on the reverse strand, counting down.
TTATAATTGAAATGTTTAACTTACAATAATATATATGAGTACTTAGTAATTGAACAGTTTCAAACCATAATTTTATCTGATAGGTTTGTTATGGCTTGGTTTTTTATGCAGTTAAAAATACCGGTATGTGCAACATGAGCATGCACCACATAAATACTTGTAACATGAGACTCATAGGCCACATCACTCACCTGAATACTTTGGATAAAAAAAAGCAAATTTCAGTTCAGTGCTGATAAGTGGTCTCATCTCTCCCTTGGAAAAGGGGGGCATGATTTTAAACAAACCAAACTGAATCTACACGGAGTATGCTTCCATATTTTGACTAATCAGTGGCTTTAGAAAATTTTTAAAGTTTTTTTTCTTAGACATTTCATCATCTAGTGCAATCTACCTAGTTAAGCTGTTAAATCCACTTGCTACACTAACATCTAACAACATCCCATTGAGGGTCACGTCATAAGTCAAATTATGTCAACCAATCAAATTGTCGCCTACAAAAGTATTGTATATTTGCTGAAGTGAATAAGTATCCAGTTCTTCTGAATTTAACCTCGGACGTGACCCTCAATTGGATGTTGGTAGATGTTAATGTAGCGAGAATGCGAGTGGATCTTGCGTCTAATTTTTATAATATTACTTCTTATCCCAGGGAAGATGATTTTCTTAAATTTGAATCTACAATACACTACCTTAAAAAAATGAGGCTGCTGCTTCTTAATATGAATTATCAAGACAGAAATTTGTAATGATTTTTCCTATATATTTCTTTACATAACTTTGATTTAATAGTTTGGTCTTTCTTTACACCCATCTCCCATGGTCATGATTTGAAGTTCTAAGAAGAGAAGGACATGAAAAGTTTATGACAACAACTACAACAGACAAATTTTGATCAGAAGAGCATATTTCAGCCTTCACCTTTAGTGAGCTAAAACCTACAGTGAAATTAAAATTTGAATAATGGTATTTTGTAAGATAGAATGTCATATAGATTTAAATGTGCTACTTACCCAAAATCTAACTAATATTTTATCAAGGATTTTGTCCATTGTTTGATGAAATATCTTTTCACGTTTTTCTTTGTGGAGTAGGTTCACATTTGTTGGTAAATAACTTTCAGGAATCTCACTTGATTCTTCAGGCATGTCAAAATAATGCAGAGTAAATTCTCTGAAAAGTCCTTTTCCTACAGTTGTAACGAAGTCCTCAGCGGCAAACCTGCTTTTCCCTTTCCCATTTACATTGGAACAGTGCAGAATTATCTTATACCATGCCAAACTGCCTTCATCTCTTGATGACTTTAAGTTGAGAAATCGTTTACAGGTTTTCTACAAAGGAAAAGTTAAAAACAATTATTTTGGACCAAAAACTAGCTATAGAGGAGGTATTGACTCAATTTAACAATACTTCAAAATACAATCTCAGTAGCTATGATTGATTATACGATGTACACAATAAAAATAAAAATGATAAAAAGAAAACCAAACATGATCCTAATGGTATCAGAAAAAAAAGTTAAATTCAACTTATTATTTCCCCTGTAATTGAAGCTTCAAGGGCATACAATTTTTGCCCTGTCCATGAACTTTTCATCTTGACTTTGAAGTTTGTCCAAAGAAGTTTGATGATTGTTAAGCATAGATTCACTTGTCACCAAATGGTCCAATATTCCCTTCTTTCAAATGGAAGAAAAATATAGCCAATTTAATTGAAATAAATTACCTCTAGAAAATCCTGTAGTGTGTGAAAGAGGTCAACAATCATTGGAGATAGATGATCAAATCTTTCCAAACTGGTATGGGCACCAGACCTCAAAGCTTTAGCCCACTGGAGTCTCTCTCGCGTCAGTTGGTCCCCACCAACTGGTACCTTCATTTTGGGAAATTCTTCACCAAAAACAAATTAACATCAACATGATCAAATAAATTTGGTATTGAGTATCGATATCCTCTGCATACACTAAAATGTATGCATTAGATTTTAAATGACTTGTAATTACATGTGTTATTTTCATCAGACTTATTTTGCACTATTTTTTATTTAATTTTTTACAAAATAAATGTTTAATTAATATCATAAGATGACAAATCTACACCTTATTAATATTTTATAATTATTCTTTCAGATTGAATAATAGATTAATTCTTGAAAGCATACCAATAAATCATAATCTTAAAATTTCTGTTAGTTGTAACAAAAAAAAAACTTAAAAAAAATACAAACACTAACCAAGTAAAGAAGGTAAGAAAACAGAACTCAATAGCCAAGAACTGTATTGAACCTCGACCGGCTCGTGTATACCAATCCTCCAACTGATTAGTAAATGATGTTAATATATCAATGCAGTCAGAGTATGATGTCTCATTTTTTAAAAGTATTGGATTGAGGAAAGGAGTGGATTTCTGTGACATTTCCTCAGCAAGTTCATGCGGTATGTGGTCTGGGATGCACATTTTCATCCATGTAAATTTGTTGGAAAAAGCAACCATTTCTCTTGCTAAAATGATTTTCAAGCTTTCTCGATAAATTTTCTCCTCTTCTAGAGATGGCAGGAAGTTTTCAACTCTTACAGAATTGACATCACCGATGCTCTCTTTGTCACTGTACTTTGAAAGATCTATTCTGTCTGGGGGTAAAGTCTGAAGCAAAGAAATGAAAGTCTTTGGCTTTAACATTCATTCTGATTTCGTAGGTAGCCACTCGAAAGTCTAAGTTGTCCCCGTTCATCTTGCCACCCCTCCCACTTCTTAGACTCTGTACGATTTTTTCATCTCAGTATTTCCCCACGTCATCCATGAAATATTTTTTGGAACTAGTGGAAAGGGTGATGTGTGCTTTATTTAGTCTCAGAAGTAGCTGAAAAAAATTCCCCAAAAAACAAAATTAGTGATTCTTTTCAAAAAAGGACATACACATGTATAACAATTACGATCATGCCAATGTTTTAATATATTTAATTATATTAATTTTATCTTTATTTATGATTGTTTACATAAGGACCAAGACTCACCATATTATCCGCATAACTTCTGATAACAAGTGCTGTATACACTCTTTGTAATGTTGAGGACTGCTTGTTTCTACTCTGCATGATCATACCATACATGGTAGCCATTGTCACCTTTTCAGAAGGTGTAAGTTCACTTTCATCTCCAACACCCAAAAGTGTCTTGAACACTTCATATAAAAGTGAAACTTTTGTTTTGAACTCTCTCAAAGCTTTCTCAAACACAGCACCATTCAACAGCTCAAAGGAGTTCTTCTCTTGTAAAACAGTCTCACCTTTCCTATTAATTTCTTTTATAGAACAATCCAGTTTCTCCAAGAATGTTTTCAAATTAAAAGATTCTCTTGAACCAGAATTGTTTTTTATGCTAATTGAATTAGAAAAATCATCTTCAGGTAAGTCATGGTACGTCAAGTTTTTTTTGCCTTCTTATGATGATTTGTTGTACTACTTTGTGAATTTATGCACAGTTTTTCAACAGACCGTGTTATTTGCTCTGCCCTAGAAATCTTCTGAGTTTTATGTGGCCTTATCACACTTTCTGGGGTAGCTATTGGTAATCTTTTCCTTCGAATGCTTTCACAGAATTTTTCATGATTTAACAATGCAGTTTCTCTAAACATAGAATAGTTTAAAACAATTCTTGTGCTGCTCTCATAACGGAATAATATGTTCCGTCCGGTTTGGTTTTTTGTTTTATCGGTAATGGCAGCCATGAGCCTGGCCTGCTGTTTTTGTTTGCATCATTTTCTGGAATTCGGCCTATCTAAGGAGTAAGTTTTATTTTATTCATGTCAATTTATGTCCATTATAATCTTGTGTATCTAACGATGTCATGCAATATCTCTTACTTTGTTTAAATTCTGCAACTGCATTTTTTTTTGTAAGCGCGTGTTCGCAATATAGGATAGGCATAGGCCTGTTTAGCTAGCATGTTCTAGTCACACATTTATCTGTGTATATGTCGTCGGGTAAAGTTTAGTCATATAAAATTCAGTATTGTCACAGCTTAACTACTGCCATATTTTTGGAAATTGTTATATTAGACAAATTCTGACTTTTATTATTGTACTTTTCAGTTTTTCACCCTTTCACGAGGTCTGGAAGTAATAAAGCAGATATACATCACAGTGAAAAATCCTTTAATTCGGGCTATATCCTATGGATCTTCGCCAGACTAGGAAGATGACTGATCTTGGATTTCAGCAACATGAACAAAGTGTTTCAAACTTTACATCAAAGTTGTTAGACATTAAAAGAAACATCGACTCTATCATTGCTAATACGAAACATGTGGACTTAGCACAGGGTCAAAATATCATTGACAATATCCATAAGCACTTGGAGTATTACGAGCTTCTTAGTGACAAGTACATAACTTATTTAAGGGGTCACAGAACCGTTGAGAGTTCAAATGAAGAGGCCTCTCACAGACTAGTCCGCTCATCTCTATGTGACAAGACAGCAGCCTTTGTCAATCAGCTGCAGTCTGCACTGCCGAAGATGGAATCATCTAAGGCCCCATCGCTTGTTCCCTCAGTCATATCAGGAAAATCAGGATCGAGTCAACTTACTGCTGTCTAGATGCAACATTCTGCCAATGTTGAGAAAGCAAAAGCACGTTTGAAGTATGCTGCCGAGGAGGCTGAGCTCATCAAACAGGAAGCTGCCTTGAAAGCCAGCAGGAATTTGTTGACGGTGAAGCTTGAACTGGAAGAAGCTGAATCCGGGTTGAGTGCTATCTGTAAAGTGTTGGACTTTTCCCAGTCTGCCACAAAATCCGTGGAGAGTGATCATGGCAGTTACAAACCCTCTGTGTCATCCAAGTTTCATGTGCTTCGTTATATGGATGATAACAGAGATGATCGTACCCCCCCCCCCCCTTCCAGATGTTCCTTCTGAAGTGAACGTTCATGAACATGATAATGACAAATCTCTTCCTCAAAAACCTACACATACATGTACCAAGCCCTCCTTGTGTGCAACAGAAAATAAGACATATGAAACAAACCCAAGTGCCGTTTCATCCACTCCTAAGCAGAATCCGACTGAGGCCGCTGACTTGGCAAAATTAGTTGCCAAGAACCAGTTACTGCCTAGGAGACTCTGGAACTTTAGTGATGATTCTGGTGGATACCTGACATGGAAATACAGTTTCATGAATGTCATGAGTGAAATCAGTGCAACAACTCTGGAACACTTGGACCTGTTAGTGAATCACCTTGGACCAGAGTCCAAAATCCAAGCAGAAAATACCCGAGCAACAAATTCGCGGAACCCAGAGAAAGCAGTCAGTAATATTTGGGAGCGTCTAGATCGTGAATATGGTAGTGCAGAGACCATTGAACTGTCACTGAAGGAGCGCATTAGCATTTTTTCTGCTCTTTCAGATGGTGACCGCAAGAAATTTCTGGTCTTGTCTGATCTAGCTGCAGAAGTGGAATCAGTGAAGTGCGATCCTGTGTTTAGCACAGCATTTTCATAATACGACACATCCAGTGGCATCAACGAATTTGTACGTAAACTGCCAAAGCGTTTCCGTGAAAAGTTGGCTTCAGAATGTGACAGATATAAGATGAACAATCATGTTTCGTCAGTACCATTCTCTGTGTTTACGAAATTTCTGAGTGATCTCGCCCGTGTGCGCAACGATCCAAGTCTTCTGTTTGAGAGTTCCTCTACCCATACTGGCCATGGAGACACACACCCAGCTCAGCAGAGGAGCAAGAGTGGACTACGCAACGCTTATCATCAAATGGCTGTGTCAGCAAGGAAGACGGATGTTACGACAGATGTGAACTCTAACATTGTCAGTGTGGAATGCCCCATCCATGGAACTAGTTCAAGTCATTCGCTTAAAGACTGTATGAAATTCCGCGGAAAAACGTTCAAGGAACGCAAGGACTACCTTTTCAAGAACGGCTACTGTTTGAAGTGCTGTGGCTCAAGACGTCATCTTCGTAAAAACTGTAAAGAAAGTGTGAAATGTGACATGTGTGAATCTACAGAGCATGTTACAATCCTTCACCCTGAACCTGAGTCCAGAATTGAGCATGAGGGGGAGCAGCCTAGAGTGAGTCACGAGGGGGAGAGTCTCCATTTAGGCACCTACTGTACTGAAGTATGTGGAATTAAGTACAGCACCAGCAAGTCATGCGCAAAGATTGTACCAGTATATGTGTACCCAGTTGGTGAACAATACCTTGCGCGCAAGGTGTACTGCATGATAGATGACCAGAGCAACAAATCGTTAGCCACATCCGTCTTTTTTGATGCCTTTAGGGAGTGTGGTGGGCAAACTGAATATGTTTTATCTTCATGTGCCGGAAAGTTTGTTTCCTCAGGACGCAAGGTATCTGGATATTTCGTCCAATCGTTTGATGGATCATGTATTCTAAGTTTACCTTGTTTAATAGAGTGTAATGACATTCCGAACAATCGGCATGAAATGCCGTCTCCTGCAGTGGCAGATAACTATACGCACCTTCGTGACATTGCACCCTTCATACCGGATCTTGATGACGGTGCTGAAATTGAACTCCTGATCGGAAGGGATCTAGTCACTGCACACCACGTGTTGGATCAACGTGTTGGAGAAGAGGGGCTTCCTTATGGCCAGAAGTTACCCCTTGGTTGGGTTGTCATTGGAGATGTGTGTCTGGGCAAAGTGCATCAACCAGATGTGATAAGTGTAAATAAGACTTCAATCCTCATGAATGGAAGATCCACGCATTTACAGCCCTGTGAAAGTGAATTTATTGTGGAAGAGGAGCCTATCTTTCAACGTATACCAGGGGATGAGAAACCAGGGTTATCGATAGAAGATCGTAAGTTCCTACATATCATGGATGCTGGTTTCCAAAGAACGTCTGACGGCAAGTGGCAAGCTCCGTTACCCTTTCGCCATTGTAGACCTGTCTTACTTGACAACAGGTCACTCGCTCTTCGAAGAGCCAGATCATTGGACATTAGCTTGAGATGTAATCACCTCAAATATGAACAAGTTAAGGAATTCATGGAGAGACTACTCATGAACCAGCATGCTGAGTTAGCACCTGAGTTACCTATGTCAGTGGAGCGATGGTACCTACCTATGTTTGCAGTGTATCATCCCAAGAAACCAGACAGTGTGCGTATTGTATTCGATTCATCTGCCAAGTTTCAAGATGTGTCCTTGAACAGTGTTTTGTTTCAAGGCCCTGATTTGTGCAACAGCCTGCTTGGTGTCTTGCTAAGATTCCGAAGAGAAAAGATAGCAGTCAACATGGACGTTGAGCAGATGTTTCACAATTTCAAGGTCCCAGAAAACCAGCGTCGTTACTTACGATTCCTGTGGCACATTGACAGTGACTTAGACCAGCCATTGGTGGACTTTCAGATGACGGTTCACGTTTTCGGCAATAGCCCGTCACCGGCCGTGGCAACGTTTGGTCTCAGGAGGGCAGTTGAGGGATCCCCAGAAGATGTGAGGGATTTATTATGTAGCAACTTCTATGTGGATGATGGCCTTTTATCCTGCGCAACTGAAGAGGAGGCCATTAGCCTTGTGCATCGTACCAAGGAAGCACTACAAGATGGCGGAAACATTCGACTTCACAAGTTTTGCTCCAATAGCAGGAGAGTGTTAGATTTAGTTGCCCCAGAAGACCTGGCAAAGAACTTGAAAAACCTTGACTTTGTGTCGAATACCCTTCCAGTACAACGCAGCTTGGGATTGTTATGGATGGATGAATTTACCTTTAAAGTCAACACAGTAGAAAAAGCATACACTAGACGAGGCGTGTTGTCTACTATAAACAGTGTATATGACCCGATTGGCTTTGCCCAGCCTGTCGTCATCAGAGGCAAGTTACTGTTACGAGAGATGATGTCTGTGACGACAAATACGGACTGGGATGAACCGTTGCCTGCATTTCTGCATGATGAATGGTCATCATGGGTAGATTCCCTGAGTCACCTGGAAAGCTTGTGTGTGCCGAGGAGTTACAGCAGTTCCTTTTTCAATGCCACCAGACGTGAAGTGCTTGTGTTCTGTGATGCATCAAAGGACATTATTGCTGCTGTGCCATATCTCAAACTTCAGGAAAATGACACGTCAAGCATCAGTTTCTTGCTTGGAAAAGATAAGGTTGCCCCCGCCCATGGGCACACTATCCCTCGGCTCGAGCTGTGTGCGGCAGTTTTAGCAACCGAAATTGCCGAGATTGTGAGAGATCAGCTGAACATCCCACCACAGGACTTTCATTTCTTTTCGGACAGTCAGATAGTACTTGGATATATCTCAAACGAAAGTCGTAGATTCTATGTGTACGTGGGAAACAGAGTGGCACGCATTCGTCACTTCAGTATGCCAACCCAATGGAAGTTTGTTCAATCTGAACTTAATCCAGCAGACGTTGCGACCAGGCCTGTACACCCTTCTATGCTGCACGATACAAGCTGGATATGTGGACCAACCAGCCTGCTCAGTGCTCCAATTGAACACTTTGAATTAGTGGACCCAGGGTGTGATGTGGAAATTCGCCCGTTGTTAATCAGCAACAAGACAGACATATTAGATGTAGCACAGTCAAATCATGAGACAAAGTCACCAACTTGTCAGATAGAAGTATTCTCTGAGAGGTTCACTAGATTTTCCAAGTGGGACAGGCTTATACGTGCAGTCGCCCGTCTGAAATTTATGATTCGACAGTCTCAGAAAAACATTGACAACTTACCTGATAGTCCCAGTGATTCGGAACTCTTGAAGGAGAGTGAACGTTCCATCATTGCGTCAGTACAGAGAGATGTATTCAGCACAGAATTTCGATGCATTGAAAACTGCCTGGACATTCCACATTCTAGTACTATCAGATCTTTATGCCCAAAAATTGGTGCAGATGGACTGTTACGTGTTGGTGGACGGTTGAACAATGTGTCTGTTGATGTGCTAAACGATAACATGCGCAACCCTATTATCCTACCAAAGAACCATCATGTTAGTTATCTCATCATACGTCATTTACATCAGAAGGTATTCCATCAAGGTAGACTTTTTACAGAGGGAGCTGTACGTTCTGCCGGATTCTGGGTAGTGAAATCAAAACGGATGACCACTTCAGTGATAAGGACTTGTGTTGTATGTCGTAAACTTTGGGGACAGCCAGGATGGCAGCATATGGCGGATCTTCCAGAGGATCGTTTTGAACCGTGCCCCCCATTTTCGTATGTGGGAGTTGACACTTTTGGCCCATGGCTAGTTGTGCATCGTAAAACAAGGGGTGGAAGTTCAAATCAGAAACGTTGGGCGATATTGTTTACCTGCCTTGTAACTCGGGCTATTCATATTGAGGTCATCGATGAACTTACCAGTGCTGCATTCATAAATGCATTGAGACGTTTTATCGCAATTCGTGGTCAAGTCACACAATTCCGCTCCGACAGGGGAACGAACTTCGTCGGCGCTGTAAGCGATCTCTCCATAAATGCAGAATTCATCGAGAATGGTCCTGTTTCCAAGTTCCTGTCAGATTCCCGGATTGTGTGGAAATTCAACCCTCCTCACGCTCCACACGTGGGAGGAGCATGGGAGAGACTCATCGGTGTTTCAAAAAGAGTTTTGAATGCTATGTTACTTGATCACCAGCAAATAGACATCACACATGATGTACTGACCACATTGATGGCAGAAGTGTGTGCTATTGTTAACAATAGACCATTAACAGATGTTTCTAGTGATCCGGAAGCACCTACTCTACTTACCCCGTCGATGCTGTTGACAATGAAGACAAAACATGATGTTAAACCTTTCCCTTCATTTGGTTCCAAGGATGCCTTAAAATCTACCTGGAAACGTGTGCACGTGATGGCAGATGAATTCTGGCATAGATGGAAAACTGAGTACCTCCATAACCTACAATATCGCAGGAAGTGGCAGGGCCAAGCTGTGGATTTGAAACACGGAGACTTAGTTCAATTGATTGAAGATGATTCCCCGCGAAACGAGTGGCCCACTGGTATCATACAAAGAACATTCTCTAGCCAAGGCGGAAAGGTCCGCAAAGCTGAAGTTGCAGTTTTTAAGGACAATAAACGTGTCACTTATGTGAGACCAGTCACCCGACTCATAACCCTTTTGGAGACTGATTGACATTTTGTGTACTTATAATTTGAGTTTTGTTAAGTCAAGACTTGTGTACCGCTACATGAAGTTAGCTCAGTATATGTAGCATCGGATTATGTAATTACAGAAGTATGTAATGCAGAGTTAATTCTATCTTGTATATTTTTGGGAGCTAAGTGATTTCTGGTAGAAATCAGAGGGGGAGTGTGCTGCTCTCATAACGGAATAATATGTTCCGTCCGGTTTGGTTTTTTTGTTTTATCGGTAATGGCAGCCATGAGCCTGGCCTGCTGTTTTTGTTTGCATCATTTTCTGGAATTCGGCCTATCTAAGGAGTAAGTTTTATTTTATTCATGTCAATTTATGTCCATTATGATCTTGTGTATCTAACGATGTCATGCAATATCTCTTACTTTGTTTAAATTCTGCAACTGCATTGTTTTTTGTAAGCGCGTGTTCGCAATATAAGATAGGCATAGGCCTGTTTAGCTAGCATGTTCTAGTCACACATTTATCTGTGTATATGTCGTCGGGTAAAGTTTAGTCATATAAAATTCAGTATTGTCACAGCTTAACTACTGCCATATTTTTGGAAATTGTTATATTAGACAAATTCTGACTTTTATTATTGTACTTTTCAGTTTTTCACCCTCTCACGAGGTCATGAAGTAATAAAGCAGTTCTCACAAATGTACACCTCGCTGCTATTTTCAAAATCAGAGTAGTTGATACTTAAAATGTTTTCCAATTTTTCCACAAAGGAATCTTTGCAAGATTTATTTCCAAAAATATTTATTAGTCTTGTAGGTATTCCAAAGCATGTTACGCAATTTTTTGGATATAATATTTTGACTGGTGTTGTTTTCTTCTCCATACTGAAAAAAAGTTTCACAATTATGTAATAAATAACATAAAATTACTTCATAGGTACTTCATATAAATATATAAACAAACAAACAAGAAAATTCAATCTATGCAATTGTTAAAAAAATGACATTATAGCAGGAGCTTGTTCCAGGCGTGTTATTATTCTTTATTTTAATAAAAAAATACATATTAGGTAATTATAAGGTAGAGCTCCTGTGCTTTACACAGGTTGGGACCTACATGTATCGACCAAACAGGACATAATAGTCCGTTTGGGATATAAATATCCCAAGTTGGCTATAAATTTACAGTGCACAAAAATACAAAAAAATTAATTTGGCAATAAATAACATAAATCCGCATCAGGACACTTAGAACGGAATAACTTTTAGTTGAAAAGACCTGGTACAGCTAAATGGGGACACGTTTCAATTACTCATTAGAGAAAAGTGTGTGTTTACTAACTTCTATATTCTACATGTATGATAATTACGTTTTATTATTTGCATATATACATAAAAATATACATTAATTATTTACCTCTAGGCTTCTATCTGGAAAAGATAAACTAACCCATGCTCTAACAAATCCGCCATTTTTAAGTCACGTGAGGAACTACTTTCGGTCACATGGGTATATTCGTTTCCGAGGTGTTTTTCTGTGAAAGGCCCGAGGTGTTCCGGATGCTCCCACCGATTTAATAGACACAATTCAAGTAGGTTCAGTTCGATTTTTCCGGATTTAGATTATTTATAGGCATTTAAAAGTCCTCAATTTTGTAAACTTTATGCTCATTTTAGTAAATTTAAGCGTGCATATTAGTCAGAAGTATCCATCAGTGCTTAACTATTACGAGAAATAAGAAATTTGTTGATATTTTTTACATTAAAACGGCACTGAAAAAGGGTCTATTCTCTATAGCTTAAGAGCACTTGTTCTTTGTCTAATATTCTGTTCATCAAAGGAATACGGAAGATAACTCTAACTCAGTGCATTTAATATGAATTATCCCGAGAGTTCCGAATGTCAACATGGTGTGTAAATTCGAAGCGAGTAAAAAACGTTGGTGAAAAAGTGTTGAATTCTTCATTAAGTGGATAAACAAAATTAGATGAAAATTTGTTATTTTCAATGCAGCCTCATTAATTTTCTCCAAAATCGTTTTGAAGCGATTCTGCATTTTTTTTTTGCTACATTACGGGTATATGGGAGGCATCTTAACTGTGGTGAAGTTCTGTTCCGAAACACAGATAATTCTAACTAAGCAGAGTGTAGTGAAATTAATAGCATTATTGTAGTCTTAAAGCTTGGTTATGTAAATGTCAACAATACGGTGTGTCGATGTACCTATTTCGTAAATTATGTCCGATATCATAATTATGCAATGTCAACCCATTTACGCACGGGTCAAAATCTAGTACTCTTAATTTTTTAAAATTCATATAGCCAAAATTATTGGAGCGGCGGCCACCTCTGCCGCCCCTGCTCCAACATTTCTTCTTGAAACACTAATACATATGTAACGTACCGAGGTACAATGTACTTATACTGCCAGGGGAAGGGTTTGTGCCTGGTCTTTTCCAGGGTTTTGGGTGTACACTAGTAAGTCTTATAATATAATGATTTTCTATTGATTGTCAAAAATGATTGGTAAAGCCTAACCTTTCTTGGGTTAATAATAAACAAGTCATTTAAGGGAATCTAAAATATTTACAAACACGACAAGGGTATAATAAACATGGATATAATTGACACTGTGTGTGATGTACTGGTGTTGCCTTGTTCAGGTCGGACAGTACACACCCACAGTGACAATCCACTGAGGTCAAACATTTAGCTAAAATATTTACAAACACGACAAGGGTATAATGAACATGGATATAATTGACACTGTGTGTGATGTACTGGTGCTGGACAGTACACACCCACAGTGACAATCCACTGAGGTCAACCACTCAACTAAAAATGACTGACCGTCCTCAGATTACCGCATGTACTGTAGGCTGCCTTATTCAGGACGGACAGTATACATGGTAGCCCTTCAACCACTGTGCACACTGTAGGCTGTCTTATTCAGGACGGACAGTGGGCACAACGGCCTGGACGACTGATCAGCCACTAGAGAAAGGAACAATAGCTAGCCTCTCGGAGGAAAGCCTACTGTGACAGACTGACAGGCCAAAACGACTGCAATGCCACTCTTCAGTACCAAGACGACAACCTCTCAATAGCCTATCAAAAACACTTAACACCCTTACGAACGGACAAGCTCTGTATTGACACAATACCTTTTATTATTTGACTTCACTGAGTTTTTCTCTCTTCTGCTGATTCCCAACTAAGCAGCCGACAGATGATTTACCGTCGTATTTATACCCTTGTTTCACGTAAAAGAAAAACCCGTCCGGACCGAACCTAAAATATTACACATATATAACATTAAGGTGTTATCATTTGAATGAAAAACGACATTCAAGGAAAGGGGTGGCTTGACCACAGACACTCCCCCCTTTCGTCATCTACATCATTGCCAGATCAGATAGTCTAATAAATTAGTCAACAACAATTCTGTTTTTACATAAAAATTACTAATTTGTCTGAAGAAATAGCTAATTCGTCCGAACAAATCCTAATTCGTCCGAACAAGTAACTTATTTATTTCTCAGAACAAATCGTTATTCGTCCAAACAAATAACTTACTTGTGCGAACAAATAGCTAATTCGTCCGAACAAATCCTATATCGTCTGAAAAAATCTGATTTTTTTTTTCGTTTGGACCTCCTATGCCGCCGTATCCAACCTACAAGAGTCAATAAATGATTTAAGAAACTGAGTGATTTTTTTTCTCTTAATTCAGAAGATGCTTGTACCTTATCAATAAAATTTTCAATACCATGCTAGTTTTTGTTTTTACACTTTTAAAGAGTCTCTTACGTAGCTTGACCACTATTGGATAAACAATTTAAAAAAAAAAAACTCCTTATAAACATACATTTGACAATTACGTCGTGACAGAATTCCTATGTTTATACCATTACATGTATTCTGTTTTTGTACAAAAAATAATCGAAGAGTTTGGTAATTTCTATCAGATTGTAATTTGAAGGGCATTTAAAACATTTAAAATAAATGTACAATCCTTGAAAGAGTTTTAGTCCAGTATGAAATCACTCTACGGTATACAATTATATAAAAAAGAGAATCACATTTTTTGCCAAAACCAATACATAATTGCCAAGATATTCAATTTTTTGTTGATAAAGTTCCTGTTTTAAAAAATTTAAACGTTCAATAGCCTCAATGTTTTTATACTCCCACACTTTAGTATTATGACCATTGCTACCTTACTCCGACATTACAGCTGAAATGATACATCAACAATCTACCTGAGATATTTCATAGATGTGATGCAGAAAAATTCAAAATATGATGGCACTATTACTATGTGTGTTGGAATATTACAATAAGTTTTCATCCCAAAGAGGTTTGCTCCTCTCGTTTTGTGTAACTATTCAACGTCACATCTTATCTAAAAATGTTGCATCATATATTGATTGTTTTTGTATGTTTATATTTTACACTGCAAAATAGTAGTAAACCACATTGAATATAATTGTTAAAAGAAAAATATATTTTTACAGAGTTTAGTAAGGTACTATAATTTGTGCCGGAAGATTTTCAAGAAGCAAATGAACAATTTTCATAACTCAACAGTTTTTGTGTACTGTTAGTTTTGTCACTTTCAGGTCCATCTATTGCTGTGACATTGGATTCCAAGTCAAGTACTCCGATTTATTTACATTATGCACGTGTGGCGCAGAACAAATGCTACGCTTGGATGATGCATGAGTGCACATGCCAAAAACCTGCGCACGAACTCAAAACTTTCCAATATTCAGAGTTGGTAGGTCCTGGAAAATATATGCTGGATTTGCAAAAGGATTTTCAAATGGCCTTCATCTATTTGTGTATAGATGGCACCGTCACCTTCTATACATATATGCTCTTTGAAATGAGAGGCACAGCTGGTAACTTCTACCGTCAGTTCCTGAAGCCTTCCATTATCTGACGCGGGGAAGTCTACAACTGATACCTTAATTCACACATGTACTTGTAAAATGAATACGTACATATATTTACATTCCATATATTTTTTGGTTGTAAAATGTGTTAAACGCTAGGGCATTTATAACACTGTAATGCACAAAGGGTACTCAAAGGTTAAAATTACGAGTTTTATTATGTCAAAGTGCTGAATAAGCCTTGAGAAAAAAAAAGGTGAAAGATTTTTTAATAGACAAACCAGATTGATTGAATACAAAAAATTGTAAGGAGGGTCCCTACTCGACTGACATCATCACTCTAGTTCTGTTTACACTGTAAAATGTAATTATCATTACTGATGAAGCACAGCTATTGTAAAGACCGTGAGTTTATAATATTGTATAAGTAGCAGACCAATGTGTAATTTTTTGCCTGTTTAGAAGGTTTATACAGTACCGATCGGACCCAACCTAACACCAGAGTACACCCCAACTAAACCCCGGGTTTACTTTTGGGGTTTACTCTGGGTTTACGTTTTGAAAATTTGGGTCCACTCGGTGTTTATTTTGGGTTTACTTTGAGTTTACTTGGGAATTGCTTTTGAGATCACCTGTATGTATTAAGGGAAATAACTCTTATCAATTTTTACATACAAAAGTTTTCTTTCATTTACAATTAAAGATTAAAATACACAATTGTTAATTCATACTAATTTTTGAAATTGAGTCTGGTTCCAAACACCGTTCAGTTATCTTCTATTACTGATGTTAATTGATTTAAATATTAAATATATATCTAAATGCATGTTCCTTACATGCATTTCCTATTCACAATAAAAACCACTTTAACATTTCCTTAGACATATTTAGTACTATACTATATATTAAGCGGTTTTTACTTGTCTTGTTCATCAAATGTATTTACATCTGACACAATGAAGAATACAATTTTACTTATCAGATTTATCTACATCTGATATGTACATTATTTACAAAGTAATTCCTTCTAAATTCATAATCCTGGTAGTTTATATTATAAACTCAATTTTTCTATAATGTTAGTAAATGGTTAAAATAGAAACTTTCATTGTCTGGATGTCTTCAGGTCTTCAGAATAACATGAATAGAATATTTGGTAAAATCTTGAAAAGAAACTTCTCTGTTCAAATTCTGAGAGTGATCTACCTGAATACTGTTCACAAGACAATGAAAACTATTGATCAATAAAACCCGAGAATGTTCAACATCAACCAATGAATGTGAAATGGTTGAGTGCGTGAGTGTGTGGATCTAAAGGAGTGGAAAGCTCTAACTAAATACCTTGTTTGTAGAAGAAAGAATTTATTATGATTTAATTTGATAAACATTTAATTTTTATTTATTACTTTTTAATTAAAAACACATCTACAACAAACTCCCCCATAAGAAAATGACGTTCCTGTCATAAAACTAATAGAAGCTAACTCACATATATACAGGTGCGGTAAATCTGCATTCTACGACTGTACCATTAACTGAAATATGTCAATAAAAATAAATTAATTTTTTTTTAAAACATCAAGCATTATTTTTATAATATCGCTCTTTTACTTTTTTCATTTCCTAACATTTTTTTCAAATTGTTAAGAAATTCACACTTTTTCACCCAGTTTTTTTGTACTTGTACATGTATGTTGTTGTGTTAGCACACATTCCTTCATTCAATTCGGCTTTCTCTTCTCCTTTGTACTTCTCCTTGGTAATGGCCATTCTTCTTCCTCTATAATACTATTATCGCCCTCTGCCGCAGCATCCTGTGGTTGTTGCTGCTGTTTAGGATTCTGTGCCAGTTCCTCTGCTCTCTCTGCTCTGTCATCTACTCTCTCTTCTCTGTCATCTGCTCTCTCTGCTCTGTTATCTGCATCATGATGCTGTATTATCTCCACATTCTCATTATATCTGTGTATATCTACATTTTCCTTCTCTAATATATCATGTGGGGAGTATCGTGTCGGAACTCTCTGTAACAGTACCATTTCTATTTCCTCTTCTGAATTTCTTTCTTCTTCTGAATACTCTGGAGTGTGTCATTCTTAGTATCTTTGATATTCATAACTTTTTCTTTTAGTCCTCGGTTTCGGCTTAGGTTTGAGTTTTGGAATCTCTGTCTCTAACTCTTTTACAGTTTGTTTATGATTTAAGGAGTCCTATTGGGTGAAGTAAATTTCTATGTAAAGTTCTTATCTTTCCTTTAGATGTTTTTTTTTTTTTGGATTTGGAATACTGGGGTTGATGAGTCTGGTTGGTCTAGTACCAAATATGGTTCCTCTTCCCATTTATCTGAGATGTTATGTTTCCCGTCAAATGATACAATCTTAACCAATACTATATCATCTGTTCTTATTTCTGCTCCTCTAACTCTCTGATCATACCCTTCTTTTTGTTTCTCTTGTGATTTCTTCATGTTTCTGGTCACTAACTCATAAGCTGACTTCATGTTCTCTTTCAGATTGTTGGTGTATTTTGATGCTGATTTCCACTCTGTCTTTTGTAAACCAAACTCTTCATCAATAGCCAATCTTGGGTTTCTCCCAAATATTATTAATTTCAGGTTTTCTTGATAAACTATCTGCGCCCTGATTCTGCTTTCCTGGCCTGTAATTCTTTCTTTTTCTGTTTGTTTTTCTTATCTTTTGTGCTGCTCACTTTGGGCATCATTTCTGGAAGTGGCTCGGATATTTTGCTGAAATTAGGGATAAATCTCCTGTAATACCCAACTGAATCCAACAAGTTTTTCTAATTTCTTCTGGTGTAGTAGTTGTATACCAAACTTTATCTTTCTGCACGTTATCCGGGTCTGTCTCAATACCAGCATCCGAAACGATATGACCGAGATACTTTACCTTTTTCATGAATAAGTTGCATTTCTTTGGAGACAATTTCAGTCCTGATTCTCTTAGTCTGTGAAACACAACTTGCAATCTATGTATATGTTCATCATAAGATTTGGAAAATATGATCAATTTATCTACAACTCTCCATCAATCTTTGATAGGTTGCAGGACTGTTTGATAATCCAAAAGGAAGTCTGTTAAACTAGTAAAAACTTAAATGGCCAACAGTAAACGCTATACGCTCCTTATGTTGTTCTAACAATTCAACTTGGTGATAACCTGATTCTATGTCTAGTATGAAGAAATATTTGTTGCCAGATAATGCGTTGAGTATCTCTTCTATACGTGGTAAGGCATATGCATCCTTCTTTGTTCTCTGATTTAGTTGTCTATAATCTTAGCACATTCTTAGCTTGCTGTCCGTTTTCCTTACAATGACCACGTTGCTTGAAAATGGGGAACTCGACTTCCTTAAAATGCTGGCATCTCATAACATTTGTAAATTATTTTTGATTTCTTCAAATATTGCTAGAGGAATTCTTCTAGTTCGCTGTTTAAATGGTGCACCATCTATTAATTCAATTCTGTGTTTAAGGTGGAAGGCTACATAGTCACAATATGTCTGACATCCGTTTGAAACGCCATTTTATTCCGGATTGATAGCATTATGTCATGGTACAAAATAGCTATATACACCGTTCAATGGAACTCTTCTAATGAGGGAGATGAGATAAGAATAAAATCACTAAAACGCTTCGAAAATATGTCAATTCCCTTCGTGATTAAAGCTTTCAACTAACATTGATTATCAGCTGTTATGTAGAGAAAACGTGAAATCGAAATAATATACTGTTTCCCTGCCAATGGCGATACATATTTGTAATGTCATCTGCAACAGACGATCATAAACATGTGACGGATGATCGATAATGGTGAGCAGATAATTTTCACTTGAACCCTATAAGCATGATTAATATAAAACTAAAGTTTCGTAGTACCATTTCTTGTATTAATTGATTCCAACTTCCCAAATTTAAAACATTTTAATTTAAATAGATATAGCTAGATAGGCTAGCAATAGCAGTGGAAGCCGGATTTGCAAGCCAAATGAGGGAACGACAATCTTGAAAAAGAGCATGTTTTTATTTACCACACATACATGTGTATCACTTCTAATGTATGTATAAATATCCATATGGTTGTTTATAATTTGTATTGTATATAAAAAAGTAGTCCGAAATATCTGACGTTTTTCTGGCTTTTTTAACGATTTTGATATTTACTTGCCAGGATATTTCGGACTAATAAAAAAGTAAAAGGCAATGTAACTACATGTAATAACATTTTGTTATAAAGAGTTAAATATAAATATAATGCACTGCATTCATCAAGAATATAATTTTTCAGATTCAAACAGTATCATAAGCACTACTAACCTTATTCCTACATTTTAGCATATACTTTTACCTTTTTTAAATTTTTCTTCGTGATTTTTGTTTAAATTAGAAAATTGGTCCCAAGATATTTGTGACCAAGTAAAATCAAGAAACTCTTAAACAGGATCTTTCAAACTAAGATTTTTGAAATAATTCAGTATTTCTTTTAATTTTTCAATTTCATTCAATTTCTTTTTTTCATCTCATTAACCAACGAATATTGTTTCTATTTTCAGAATTTTATGGGATTTCATCCAGCAGTTTGCCGTAAAAGAATTTTTAAATATTTTAGTTTCATATTTATGTGGATTCCAATAAAAATCATACTAACTTCATTCATGATTATTCTGTTTTTCATTTTCAAACTTTATAACATTTCACTTTCATTAGAGTTTTAAAACAGAAATGTTTAAAAATCTGACATATAAGGGGTTATCTGGAAGCAGACTGATATTTTAAAAATTCTCTAAAAAATAGAGTATTGTACTTTGAGGTCTATTATTGTTGAATACTTTGCCTATTATTAGTAACAAATGCATGCAACAAAAATCTCCTACACTTATTTGGTGTAGACATCCCCCTTAACCTAGTCATTAAATCCAATGTCTGTTCTCTTTTTGGAAAATATATCCAGATATTCTTTCAATAAGGTCATGACTTTTTGTTGTTGTACAAAATCTAGTTCATCATAAGGAATTTTGGCATTTTCAAGTGTGCAGTCTCTTCTGGTTGTATGCTACATGTATGAGGAGTATCAATAATTGACACTGGATGACGCTCACAAAGTATTTCCCTTGGATTGACTATAACTGTTCTTGATATTAAATTGCTGATGTTCACAGGTATTTCCTGTTTCTCTTTGTATCGAAATTGACAACAGATCATTCAATGTCCAGATCACCGGGAACTCTTGAGAACTTAGTTGATTGTAGAAATGCACGTGTTGATTGATACGGAATATCTCTGTCTGCATATCCTTTAATTACTACCTGACTATTTGAATGAATAATAACTTTCCTTTGTTCTGCTGATTTTACAACAGCTAATCTGTAATTCTGTTTTATGAGTTCATTCTCCCTCAGCTTCAAACTCCTAAAAGCTAGAAACCATGGTGTTTGTAATGCTGTTTGTTGTGAATTTTTTTTTATCCATTCTGTTGATGTACATTACTGAGAAACAGGTCAATAACATTTGTCCCCAATAGTATTGAAACTGTTCTGCTAAAGTTTGAATCTGGTATTATCAGGAACAAACATGGTAAAGCTTCACAGTTTGGTATTCCAACTGTTTTAATATCCATTTCAATTTTAACCCAAATGAGTGAGTGAATTTCTATCTTTCTATGTAAATGAAATCATTGATTGGCTGAATCGGTTTGTCTTGAAGATAGTTGTCATAGAATGATTTTGATATTGTGGAAATAGTAGATCCTGTATCATGTAAGGCTTTGGTCTTTGTTTGTGAAATCATCACGTCTGTTTCTGCTGATTCGCCAATTAGTTTTGGTTGATATTTGAGGCTCTGTATTCTTCGACCTGTCGTCTGCCTCTCGCCGACGGTCGACGTCCGTTTAAATTTCCTCTCAGATGATCAACTCTAACTCTACAGCCTATCTGCAAGTGACCTTTCTATCCGCATCTCCAACACACAACATCATCAGTTGTTGTTTGGCTAGGATCATGGAATCTTGTAAGTTCTAACTAAATACGTTGTTAGTAAAAGAAAAAATTAGAATTGATTTTAATTCAAATTAATAAACTTTTGTTTATTTACATTTATATTTTATTTTTATTTATAACTTTTTAATTAAAAACACATCTACTACATTTAATTTCACAGTTGCTGAAGATAACATGTATCAATATTTTTTATTAAAATATTCATTATGTCCTCTTCTAAATTGTAGAATTCACTGTCAGTTGCGCGGAGGTTTAGGCTTTTTTTTAGTGGACAGGTGACAAATATGACAATATAGTATTAATTCATTTCACTTGGTTCATTCAGTAACTTATTGCCGTTGTCCCGCATCAGTTTAACAATTTTTATTTCATACTGAAAGCCACATGGTAAAGACTGTCATGGCCTGTTGGCCAGATGATTAATCGAAAACAAGAAAAATATTCTGTATTAAAGCAATATTCCTCATCTACTATATGACAACATTTTTGTTTTGAAGTAAATAGTTAAAGATGCTTTTAGATATGATTGTCTCTGCTAGACTGCAAGTTCCTTAAATTATGCACATATTCACAACTCTTGATAAAACATCAAAGTGGGTTCTAATACGATTGGCATTGGTTTTGAAAGGTTTTTGTTTTTGTTCACCTCGCGACTCACGCATATCCAACACGATATGGATGTATTTATTACAGGTTTTAAAAGCTTACTACGTGAATATGCTAGAGGAATAATATCAATATGATGCTCATGAATTAATAATCAAATGTTATGTGAAGTTGTTTTGCAACAGCATAACATATCAATTTATTGAGAAAATGTTTTCATGCTACTTTTTGAAATTATATTTCAAACAACACCGGTGCATTTGATAAAAATGTCATGTTTTTTTTAGAATACTGTAAAAAGACAAGGTTCAAAAAATCGAAACAGTAATAAATTCCAATATTTGCCAATTAAATTAAGATAAGAATGATAAGAGTAAAAATCATTCATTCTTAAATGAAAATTGTGAGAATAGTCATTAATAACCTCTACATTGTTATCAACACCTTATCCCCGTGTGTTCCTTCTTTGACATTGTTATGCAATTTTTTTTCTATGTTCTTGGTATGCAAAAAAAATGAAATTGCGTTTACATGATGCTTGAACATGTTTTTGTTTGAGAAACAAAACGTTACTTCTTATTTTTTTATCGGTATCCTGGAAATTACATTACATATAAGTTTAATTGACATTTAACTTTAAAGAAAATGGTATGGCAAAGGCATTGCTGAATATCACTATATTTTAATCAAAGGTCATCGGCAGGCTTGATACTATTCTGATACATATCATTTGTTATTTTACGTAATTTGTCAGTAATTCATTACTTTCATAATAACAATAAATCTTATCTAAACAAATTTTTATCAATCGTAGAATACTAAAATAAGTGATTAAAATTTCAAAAATCATATTTCCTAGTTTATATTTTTTAAACCTTTTGTTGTAAGCAATTGCGTTAATAACTACAAAATCAATATTTGCCGATGTCTTAGATTTCAAATCCTTTAAAAACTGTTTGATTTTTTATATAGAGTGTATGTATAACATTTAAATTGTTTTCAATTACCAAAACATTGGTGCTAAAAATCTCTTTTAAAGCAAGAAATTTCTTTGACTTTGCAAGCGCATCGATTTAAACTCTCAAGCAATCGACTTATTCAAATTTCTTTTACTGTGTCTTTGTGGGCAACGTTGTAAGCCTTTATTAATGCCACCATTAATTCCAGTTGGTGTTTGAAGGTAGCGAATCATAACATGACTTTTTTCAAAAAAAAAAAAAGCGGCGATCACAAGATTAGGGATTATCATAAATTAGAAATGTTTGATGAATCAAGCTGATGGCGTCTACAGTTAATGAATTGTAAGATTCTTGACCCTACTGAAATTTCAAAGCACACATAGTTTGCCAGGAAAACACTAGATAATTCAAACAAAGATATATGGATTATACGACATAGTTCTGCTTTAAAATAAGCACTTGTCAAAACGCAAATGTTAAGAACGGAAGAAAATAGACGTTAGCAAGTGGAAAGACGTTGAATTTTCCTCCGCGAAAACAACTTTTAAAACTGACACGCTGAAAAGAGATATACAGGTAGAGCCACAGAAAGGTAAAAACTCAATGTTTTCCAGGTGCTATCGGCGACACATCTAGACAAAAAATGATCAATGTTATTCACTGTTGATGAACAGAACAAGCTTCTAAAAAGATTTTAAAAAAGAAGGCGGGAGGCACAGCGTCTATCGACTTCTGGTTTTGTCATGAAAGCCATAACTTTTCATCGGTGCTTCTTTGTACTGATTGTAGCTGGATTTTTTGCAACGGAGAAAGGTACGTATAGTAAGTGAAATTTCACTTAAATCTATAGATTTGTATTAAATCTATATATTTGTGTACAGGTCAAGGTGTCTCTTTTGTTTTTTTCCCATCTTTATTTAATATGCATTTCTTTTTATTTATCGTTTATTAGACACCTTTCCACATCATGACGGTGTCCCTAATCATTGTCCAGGTCCACTTGTTGGAACCAATTAAGATATAATTAAATACCGGTATGCACTTGAAATAACACATTTTATTGTATTCTATGAACCGTGTAAAAAGTTAATTTAATAATCAACAGATAGAATTCGTATATTTTTGACTAATTAGCTATCAAAATTATTTGATTGATAAATAAATCTTTTCCACCCTTGTACTGTTGATGTTATGGAAAAGTTTTAATCATTAAGCTTAGATATGTGAAACAAAATTTAATCTAAACATAAATTATATGCATTATTGAGTATGAAATGTGGTAATAACGAATAGTGAGTCGAAAATTAAAAGTCTTTACAATATGAACTTGTACTTTTATGGATATGGATAGTTAAAGGCAAATCTAAGAACATTTATGAATTCATTTCTTTATCCTATAAAAACGTATCAAATTTTAGATACTGATATCTTTACCTGTTGTCTACAATGCTTTTTTCGACTTGATTTATAACTGTTTGTGGCGTTATATTATGACATCAAGCAAGGGTAATGATTATAGTCAAAAATTGGTAATGGACATTTTCACGATTGTGCTGGGTTTTTTTTTCGTCTTGTCCTACCCAATAAGTTACAACTTAATCTGGCATAGAACGAACTTGTGTTTAGATAACATATCTTAGATTTTAAGAAAAAGTTATATCTAAACATAGAAAGTTCATATCTGCTTGAATCAATACGTCATTGTCATTTCAATATAGTTTCGTCATTTTATTACATTGGAATAATTCTGTACAATTTACTAGAGAGAATAAAAATATAAATGTAGTACAAAAATACTGTCCTCGACGGACTAAAGCTGTTTTGTTTTTTATTTGGTTTTTTTGTTTTTGTTTTTTTGTTCTTTTTTTTTGGGGGGGGGGGTGTTTAATGTTATTGGATAACCAAACAACTTCGTCAGCCATTTCCTAAGGATCTATTTCATCTGGATAACTGCTAAGTAAATACTCACCTCGTCAGCTAGTTATTGAGTAATTATGCCATCCCTTCATTAAGCAGACACTATATTAACATCATGGAATAAGTACCAAATATACAGTAATCATCTTTCCGCGACTAGGGGAAGCTTGCATAACACTCGAAATTTATAAATTAATAAAACAAAATTTTTTATATAAGATCATTTCATCTTTAAATAGCAAGAGAAATACTTTGTTATTTTTGAAGTAGACAAAATACTAGGCATGCTAACTTTGTGAATGCAGTGCGCCAAAATTAACTAGTTAAAAATCTTAATGTCACTTAGCTTCATAAATTTATAACTTAGGAAAAATTAACCACATAGTATATGATGTACCTCATTGTTCGTTTGTTTTGCGATGCAACAAAACTTTTCAACAACAAATTTTTTCTGGTTCGTGGGGACGTAATTATGTTACATGTAGTAGTGTAATCGAAAGCCACGGACAAGAAACAATGATGATTCCCAGTATGTGCACGTGATTAATAAAATAGTTTGCACATACCGTTGCAGATATAAAAAACTATTGGTTTTTTTAAATAAAGGCTTAATGCTTATAATAATATTACTTTTTTAACTTCTTGCATTGTCTTCAAATGTAATTATTCATACCCCAAATTTTCCGTTAAATTTTTCGGGGGTTTTTTTGGCGATTTATTTTGAAAGCGTTTAATGTTTTTTGACATCAGAATAAAACTCGTTAATCAACCATATGTGTTATCTCGTTATAAATGCCCTTGTTTTACAGACACTTTTCATACGAGAAATAAATGGACTGCAAATATTTTTCTTAGCCTCGACTTGCAAAGAGGATTTGGTTGACGCGGTGACTGATGATAAACTAACCGCCTCCAGCATTTATAACGGTGATTATAGCGCCGACAAAGCAAGACTGTCCAGTAGTGGGTGGAGTCCAGATCCATCAGAGGGTGATCCATGGATACAGGTACTTTTATCTCATCATCATCATCATCTACTAACCTCTTGGTGCCTGGATTCACTGCCTCCACATGGCCTTATCTTTGGCTGTTGCTCTTTCTATTTCACCTCAGCTATGATCTTCTTGCTCTGTAGTTGTGCACCATGTTTTTTTGGTCGGCCTTCTTTCCTTCTTTATCCCATGTCAGTGCGGTGGTACAAAATCTATTGTTCTGCTTTCTTAGGACATGGCCAGTCCTATTCCATTTCTTAATAAGTAATGTGGAATCATTAGAATTCGTGGTGACTCAATTTTCGTGGTATTCGTGGGTAGCCCCCTTCCACGAATTTACACCCTCAGATAAATGACATTTAGAAAGAGTTATCATTGTTAATAAAACTTACAACCGGTGCATCCATGAAATTACATATCCACGAAAAAGCAAAACACCACAATCTACAAAAAAATTGGCCCCATAAAATTAAACGATTCCACAGTATAATGTCAAATACTCGTGGTTTTATTTTTTGTTCTCGATCATTCGAAGTTTTACATTTGATTTTTTCCCCCTTCTTACCCTTATGATTTTCTCAGGCATCTATTCTGAAATATGATAATCTTTTTCTTGTCCCTCTCTGTTGTTAACCATGTTTCACTGCCATTTAATAAAACTGACAGGACCAGGCTGTTGAATAATCTTACTTTAGTTTAAATGGAAAACTATGACGAGCTCCAGATTTTCCTGAGCCTTCCACATTGTAAATTTATTTTTCCAAGTTTGTTGTTAATGTCATCGTCAGCTCCTCCTTGTATTGCTATTATTACCAATATACTAGCATACATTGTGAGCAATAATAATCATTGAAGTATATTATCTGTTCAAAATTACAAACTCTGTCACTTGTTGACGATTTTTAACGATAATTTACATATTCATATTGAAGCACTATTGAAACGGATGAAAATGGGAAATCCATGGTTTTTTCTTAACACGTCACTTTGTTTTACCCAGAGAGTTCAAAGGAACAAAGACAAATTTCTTACTTATAAAGGATTTTAAAAATAGTTATCGATCAAATGTAAGGGAAAAGTACTTGATTTGATTTAAATAGTTATAAACAAATTATGAAATGTATGAATGAACAGATTATGACCCATTAGTATGCACCATTGTGTATTTAATTCTCAATAGAATAAAAAACAATAGTCTTTGATATCTTTAACATATTTGCAATATGCAATATACTGTGTAAAAACTCGGCTTTTATTCGCTGTTATGTATGGTTTCCTGATCAATGGGCATTTGCATTTTAATCTAATCTGTATGGAAGGCAGGAAATTAAAAAAAAAAGATAATATCTTATTTTTAGCACGTTTCTTAGACTGGTGAAATGAATTGCGATTGATTTTTTGTCAGTTTCATTGTTCTACTCATGTATTATTTTTACCAAATTCTTGTAACATTAATCAAATATTAGATGACCATCCGCGACATGTTACAGCATTAACCATACAAATTATTTTAGACGGAAATCAAGTTTTAGGTTGACGTTAAAGGTGTTTGAATTGTCCAATCTTTTTTGCAGACACCAATTGGATTTTTGTTTTTAGTAAACATTTTTTTTCAGGTCGATTTTGGACGGACTTTCACCATAATGGCTGTAGTAACAAAAGGATTGAACTTCAGCAATCTCATTGAATATGTGAAGAAGTACAGAGTTAAATACAGTAACACGGGCTCTACTTGGAACACGGTGCAAATCGGCACAACCAATGTAAGTCAGTGTATATCAATATATATTTACATCATTTAAGACAGGTCCCCTGTATCTCTCAGTTTGTTAGTTAGATAAGCATGACTAGACAGAAATCTTTGCAATAAAAAGGCATAGTTTGCTTTAGTAAGAGTATAAGCCTTCGTTTAATTTTCAAAACTCATTATAGATGCATTACTTAGCTTTTAAAATGTGAGCTTTAATTCTAGTATATTAATTTATGATTTTTATATCAGATAATTAAAATATTCTTCAAATTAAGCTGCTTATTTGCATTAATTATTTGCTGATCAATCGAAAATCAAAAGTTTCATTTAGAACTCGAACACAACGGAGTTCACGTATATGAAAAATAAGCTGTTTTTTATGTGTAAAGTTTTAGTCTACGTACATTAATAACCTATTTTTACTCACTATGAGAGTTTTGATTAAATGGTTTAAAAGTATGTATAAATACACACAACAGAATGCAATGTTTGGTGGAATCATTCATGAATGAAGCTATCGAGCATCGTAGAAAAAATGAAAAACCTCTAAGAAAGGCAAACATTTTTCAACCTATAAAATTTTAATATAGCACAGTGTCCAATAACAAATTTGAAAACAAATCACAGTACTGATAGTACTGAAAAGCGCTAACACAGCTTCTGTTTGTATACTAGTATAAAATATATATGTATATAACATTTCAGCTTCTGTATACGCAATATATTTCCTCATCACTGCGTGGTAGTCCCTGCAATGATGTATGTAAGCCCCGTACAATAAATTCACATTAGCCCGTACTAGCCCGTCCAGTTATGTGCACGAGCTCCTGAAACTGGTTCCCTAATCAGTTTAAATGATGTAAACGTCTGCTCATAGGGGGCGGTTATTCGTTGCACCGGAAGTAGAAGTCTAACGACAATAAAGCGCTGAGCTATGCTTAGCGCTGTAATAAAAAAGGCAAAAAGGCAACACTATATAAAGATATTTCCCAAAAAATTGTTATGATTTTATGATATAAGAGGACCACAATCGATTTGTTTATCCAGAGTTTGTTTAGAATGAAAGTTAGACTTATTACGTATTGGTTTAATGAACAGGAATTCATCGCCAATTCAGACACAACGACTCCAGTTACTAACATTCTACCAAGTCCAGTTGTTGCTCGCTACATTCGCCTGTACCCAACTGAGCATTACATGTTCCGCAGTCTACGTTTTGATGTCATTGGTTGTGAAGCAAATGGTAAGTTAAATATCATGTGATTACATTTCAAGTGCACATGACTTTGCGCATTGTTTTTATTTTCATACAGCCGTAGGTGCAAACTTATACCTCTCTTTTGTGTTTTTATACAAATACGTATACAAATACTTATCAGCACCTATCAGTTCATTGAATAGCAACGCGTCATTATGTGTATAGATTTTTTTTTTATTTTTCCCTAGCGCAAAACTGTTTTGTTTCTTTTTTTCACACGAACCTGCTTTCGATTTATTAAAATGGTTAATCCATTTATTACAACTAATGCTTTATAAAATGTATCATTAATCAGAGTATATATCTAATGTTAAGCTATTGCTTGTCTTGTGAAATTAACTGTTGAAGTAATAAAAATATTAATTTTAGCATGGTACTTTTTTATGTATTGGTGTAATACTACTTACAGAAATGACAGTATTGATATATTTTACATTTGTGTGTGTGTTTCCAAATTTCCATGACGTTTAAACAGACAAAATGATTTCTTATTCAAATTCAACATACCCATACCAAAATACCAACAACAAAAAGTACACATCGAAACTAAATTTTTACTCATCGATAAATTTACATAGAAAAGGAAATAGATAAATAAAGATATGAAGAGACAGATAAACATCATACAGCCTTCTTTGTGTTAAATAAAAGCAATTAAGGTTTATAAAATGATGCTCTTAGAATGTTAAACAATTCATTAAACTGCACGATTAAACAAAATGTAGCATGTTTTATATTAGAGAGGTTTAGCAGACCAACGGGTACTTGAAAGTTACAAGTTAGAACTACGCGTACAAGCTCACATAACTTTTCTTGTTTAGCAGTTGCAACGTGTATATGTACATGTAAATTTTAAATGTAATTCTAGATATCCTCTCCTACTAAGTTGAGAATTTTAGTCACAGTTGAGAACTCTGATACATCATTGTTTATTAAAGTATATTTTTATTTATCACAGATGAATAGAATAACAGAGCCATTGCGTGTTTTAAAGGCAGATATACGTGATTTAAAACTCACATAAAATATCAGATTTAAAAAGTAAAAATTTATGTTTGTTGATATCAGTATTCGCATTAAATATTCAGATTTAAGAAAATTGAACATATTTGTTAAAATAAATAGCCGACAGCGAAACAGAAGCAACAAGTTTGATCGTACGGGTACTTTGCGATGTATTGGAATGAACATACGTGTAGAAATTCGTCATTACACAAACTGGTGACGTAATGTACATATTTTTCTTTCTACTAGAATACGAACATGTATTCGTTGTTTGCCTAAACCTTACAATTTATATCAATTAAGGTCTGAATTTTTTTTTGTAGTGGTTACAACAACTTCTTCCTTGTTTGCTGTGCGACCGACTACCACTTTAACTGCGCAAGCTGCTATCACGTCTTTGTTTTCAGGAACTAATTGGATTTCTTCAGCAAACACTAACACCACATTGTCTACAGCACATGATTCAATTACCATGACAACGCAAAACAGAAGTCGCCGGATTGTCGATACGACGGTTTTATCTTCACCAACCACTTCTAAAACTTCGAATACACAAGCTTCTACAATTACGTTGCATTCACAAGATACTTCTACCAACTCGGGTATACCACTCACTACCACGACGTTGTTGCCACCAACCACTTCCACCACTTCGAGAATTCCACCAGCTACCACGACGTTGTTGCCACCAACCACTTTTACCACTTCGAGAATACCACCAGCTACCACGACGTTGTCGCCCCCAACCACTTCTACCACTTCGAGTATACCACCCGCTACCACGACGTTGTCGCCACCAACTACTTCTACCACTTCGAGAATACCAACCACTACCATGGCTATGTCTTCACCAATAACTACTAATATTTCGAGTACATCAAACACTCTTAGCACTTTGTCATCTGAGTCGACAGTATTCTACACTACTCAAGCTGGACTATGTACATGTAACTGTGCTCAGACCAGCTTTACAATGACACCACAGGAAGTTCAGGCAAGAATTGAAAACATTGTACAGAATTTATCAATCTCAAAAAAGACGACATCAAAATACCTAAGAAGCAAAATATCGGCACAGGATACAAGACCAGAGGTGGTCTATGTTGGATCTGTGGCCATAGCAATATTATGTATGTTCGCCAGCTTCATTGTTCTACCTGATCTGTGTACACTGTTAAGATTTTTATATTCAACGCTATAAGAAAATTAAGAAAACAATTTTGCAGATTATTAAACAAAATACAAAAAAGAATGAAATTAAAAAACAACCAAATAAAACCCCAAAACCCTAAAACAACGATGTCTGTTACGTTTTGGAATTAAAACTGACTTATTAGAATAAAAAATAACATCATACTGAAATTTAGGATGTATGCATTACAATAATATCTAAAACATATTTCATTAATGACACGAGAAATATAAACATATTGTAAAGGTTTGAAATAAGGACGACAGAATTGAGCATTTTACTAATAATACACCAGCGCTGAAATTTCCCTGTTAATGAAACAGAAAAAGCTAAAACTAAAAGTTGAAAATTTCTCTGTGTGTATTCAAAGCAACTGAATGGATGGGATGGAGGAACGAACAACAATATTGGACAATAGAATAAAAGGTTAGATTTGTAAGACTCCAAAGTCCGATGGCGACGCCAAAGTCCAATGGACTCTCCTCAAGTCCGATGGCCTGAAACGTCAAAGTCCAATGTTCTCTTAATACGTTTGTTTGTCATGGCGACGCCATTTGTGACATCGCTGCTACATATTTGTATCCAACAACCAAACATAGACGATAAAGAAAGAAACGAGTGGTGAAAATTTACAGAGATAATAAAAAGTCTTTAAGGTGGAGAACTGCGAGAACACAAAAAATAAAATTTGATGTTGTTATATTCAAATATAAGGTATGTGTTACGCCAAATGTTGTAAGTGTTGTGTTACGAAAATTTGATTCTGATTAGGATAGTATATACTTTTTATTCAGATTTTTTACGCTAAACAAGTTCAAAGAATTTTTTTTAACATAGCTAAAGACAAAATTTTTCAAGTACTTATGAAATAGAAATTAAATCAATTAAACAAAATTAATAAAAGTAATTGGTAATCAAACAGAAATTGTATTAAAGCTGTTGGGTTTCCTTTTTTTAGAATTATATTAACGTTTAAATGTCCTAAAGAAAACTGATTCATCAATGGCAGATGGATTGATGAAACCTTTAGGCTTTATATGACCTCATGACAGGTACAATGTATATCTCTTTAAGGTAGTCTTTTACGCAATGTCAACAAGTCTTATACTGATATGAACTGATATTCATTTTATCTTTAATTTTCTGATTTAAGGTTTTGAACTCTGATAGTAATACCTATGTTCTTAAATGCAGTAATCTGTCTACAGGTAAGCAATTACAAATTTTCGGAGAAAAATTGATAAATTGCTTATCCTGGAATAATATATTTTCCTAATGCATAGGAAACTATAAATTGCTTTTCAAAAATATCAAATTTAAACATAGATGGCATGTCTAAGCAATAAGGAATTAATAACCAATTAATAGCCCACATCTACATTTATAAATTACGATTTTTGTTTGCAACAAAATATTTAAAACTATTTGCAGTTAAATGAATTTCAGGAAATATAACCCAGTTTTAATAGCTTTATGGATTTTTGTTCAATTTTAAGAGACAACCCAAACATCAGTACAAAAGAAGTCTTTGAACCATTTTTAATCGAAAATCACCTCTGTTAATCGAACCCTAGATTCTGTAGTAGTAGCACAAGGCTGCAATACGAAACTTTGTATAAAATAACTTTAGTGAGAAGTTATTTTTAAAAATGAAAATATTCAATGATAATGTCTGTCATTTCTGTGGTAGAAATTCCGAGACCATTGAACATTGTTTTGGTTTTGTGTTTATCATTTTATGAAGTTGTTCATCTGATATGGAACCAATAAAGTACGCATAGTTAAAACAAACCATTCTATAGAATTAGTTTTGATGTAATTATGTCATATTTTGGTGTATATACATTGCATGTATAAGATTTCAACGAGGTTACTTAACCTAAATTTTATTTTATATAAACTTTTGAATTATACCTTTTGGCTGTAGGAAGAAATATTTCTAATAAATTTCTTATTCGTTTTTCATGTCATTTACAGTACCAAATTTTTTCCTGATACGTGTCACGGTGTTACTCCGTGATCCTATGTTCTCTGTGTGTTTATTTTCTTTAGTAAAATTGAAAAAAAAAATGCCAATAAAAAGAGTTTATTTTGTGTTATTACAACCCCATTACATATTCCACATTTAATTTGATATATGAGATCAAAGTGGATTTTTTGTAACGATTCTAACCAGACAAGAATTCCTTATGAAGCGTACAGTTGAAAATAGTGTATGAAGTCAAAAGTTTTCCTCATTTCAATACATGTACATGTAAATAACTAATTTCCATAAATCTCATCTGACACTATTGTGCATTTTGATATGTATTAATCATATGAGTCGAAAAACGATGTCTGATTGGTGAATACAAGCAATAAACCATTGTTTCAAGCCATTGCAGTCGTGAAGACAATCATAGCTCCTCTTGTATATATTTGGGGGATTTCAATCTTATCTTAAATTGAATACACATAATCCATGAGTTAGATGCCGTCGGTAGAGAGGGAACTACAAACTAATTCTTGCAGGAATTAAATATTACTTCTCTGATATTCTGTCCCAGGATATCTTCGCATCACAGTTTGCTTAATTATTCTATATTTATAAAAAATAAAAACAAAAAGAAATAACCGTAGAATGCCTATATTCATCGACAAAATTGCAGATCTCTTTCTACAAATTCCCTTCTTGCATGTCGGGTTGAAGAATACAATATGACTACTGTATTGCTGTTTTAGGATAGATTCGAATTGATATCGGGGTATTATACACATCATATGCAACAAAATGATTTTCAAATGCGACATTTTCTTTAACATATTGTCGTATTTCTTCTGTAACGTTTATTGTTCATTTGAGTGATTTTATGAGACATGATCAATAATAACTATTTATATAGGGTAAGTGTAAGGCGGTATAAGGAAGTGTTTAAATCGGTACGGATCCTTCGTCAAATCAGTTGTATATATTGATTCGGTACAGTAAACAATCAAACAATCAAATAGCGTGTTAAAAAAAATAAAAAACCAAATTAATGTAAATGAATCATTATAATGTAGACTGATTTTATACCCGTTTTCTTGAAATTAAAAAAAAAAATGGAAATTGAATTAAATTATACCCTTCTTCTCTTTCTTCGTCTAAAATTTCTAGATTATACACAATGAATCATGGTAACTAACTCTACAGTTTACAATATTTGAAGTTTCTCGCGAAACGCATTTCTGAAGTTTGGAAGGTAATAACATTTTTTTTACGTATAAGAATATATTGATCTTTCTAATCAAAGAAATTTGTATAATAGAGAAAATATTAGAATTCATTGATATTATGTTTTGCAGTTGTAAGTGATTAGATAAATGATTTTTATTACCTGGTAGTAACATATTGATAGATGACCCATTATATTTTAAATACTAATGTTGGACGTTTAAGCCTTATTGCGTCTTTGATTTGCAAAGCATTATAAATTAAGTTTTTTCTGATAATTAAGTATTTAATCATACATAATTTACACCCAATTACTGATGTATGGTTATGAAACCTTTTTTATTCAACAGACAAATACAAATACCCCTGATATACCTGATATACCTATGTTTGGAACAGTTAGTTTACATGTTAAAATGTCTTGTATCGGATCACCAGTGCGTGAATTTTAATCCAGTGTTATCATGGACTAAAAACAATGAATAATAACTGAACAGTGTACAAAATCAAAAGTTTATATGTCACAGTTCATATTAATTTATTCATTTAATGTTTATCAGCGCGCATTGCTGATAGAACGCATTGCTGTATGTATGAATGAGTGCATGTTTGAATGTTGTGATAAGTCACGTGGTTTTTCCATTTTTAGGATTTGGTGACCAGATACATGTATATATGTCTTATTGACCAATGACAGACGACTTTTAGCTCATTAATATGCATGTTTTACTTACTTCGCTCACTATATAAGCGCAAGTCCCGCCAAATCCAGTACCCATAGATTCTACCCTTTACGGCGCTAGTATCATTTACTGTTATATTCCATTCCTGATCTTCAAAGATTCTGTTATTCATTTATTATTTAAAGTCCTGGATACCTGGTAAGACCACTGTTAAATATATTATTGTAATATCATATTCAGTGATATTGTCGGTAAATCACCGGTATTATAATTTGGAAAACCATTGTGTTTGTAATTTAATTTAATATGTAGTACATGTAATTGTCTTTCGTCAACGTGTGTGTGTTGTGTCGTGAATGTGTTTTCTGTGTTTTCTAGGTTTCTTTGCATATATAAATATAAAAGCAAAGTACGAATCCAAGTCTTTGATCGTTATTTCTTTATTGACGACCCTGTGACAATGGCGCCCACGTTGGTTATGCTTTGAAGGAAACCAGGGTCCAGATTCCAGCTCCAGGGACAAGGTTCCAACACCAGAGCCAGACATGTTCGAGGTGGCTGTGTGAAAGTGCCAATATCCTTGTTAAAAGTAGGCCTACAACTTCAGTTTATAAGTGAGCGAGCTCCGTCGACCACTACTACTATTCATCTGTTTATACCATGGCTAGCTATTGTTCATACTCGGAGATGAGTTCAATTCAGGACACCGTCCAGTGATCCGATTATTTGTGGAGATCTCTTGATCTAGTGTGGGAACAGGTGTATTCGCGTCGAAAACTGCGCGCAGTGATAGCATCGATTACAGAATTTCCATCTGTGAAAAATTCCAATTAAATGTGAAAAAGTGTTATCCATTTATTTATATGTTCTATGTTTTGTAAATGTCTGATTTGTTTGTAATGTCAATTGTCTTTGTTGTTTACATGTCGTTTATGTTGATTGAATGAGAGTAAAGCCGGCTGTGTGCAAGGTGCGTGCTATTCAAGCGTGAAAGTGATCGGGCTCGAGATTTTTTTTTTCATGTGTTTTGATTTTGTTCTTCCGGAAGTGTAAAAACGTGTTTTCCCAAGGTATAATTTCAGTCTGAATCGCGATTATGAACGATATTTACACTGAAAATATGTACACGTTTACTCAATGATTTGTTTAGCACATGTTGATGTTGTCATATGTGTTTTTTGGACTGTCAATGTGTCTGTCTTAGATTTTTTTTTTTTTTGTGTTTTCGTGAACAATTTTCCCCACCCCTGCCCACCCCAGCCTATGATCCAAATATTATTGGTCAACTGCGCGCGTTGCATTTCACGATATTTATTTGCAGCCTTGACTAACCCAGAATATAAGCTCCTACTGGCAAGTGGAAATAGATGAAAAAGACAGAGAAAAAACAGCTTTGTCGGTAAGTGGTGTAGGTCTCTTTGAATGCAATAGAATGGGTTTTGGACTGACGAATGCCCCAGCCACATTCCAAAGGATTATGGAAAGTTGTATGGGTGAGTTGAACTTAAGGAAATGTTTAGTTTTTCTTGACGACATTTTGATTTACTCACAGACATTCGACGAACATATGGACCGACTAACAGATGTGTTTCAGAGACTTGAATAGCATAACTTAAAACTCAAAGCTAAGAAGTGTGAATTTTTTAAGGACAGAGTGACATATTTAGGACATGTAGTTAGTGAGAAGGGCATAGAGACAGATCCAGAAAAGACTAAGGCAATTTCAACTTGGCCAATTCCCACTAATATCAAGACTCTTAGAACATTTTTAGGTTTTTCTGGATATTACAGAAGGTATGTTCGGGATTATTCAAATATTGTAAAGCCTCTTAATGATCTACTGAAGGGTCATTCTACAAACAAAGGTAAGTCTGGAAAGAAGAAACCAACAGCATGGAGATGGGGCGATGAGGAATCCAAGGCGTTTGAGTGCATCAAGGAGAAATTGATGTCACCACCTATCCTTGCTTTTGCTGACTTTGACCAGCCTTTTATCCTTCACACAGATGCATCTAGTAATGGTTTGGGTGCTGTGTTGTACCAGAGACAGAATGGTGAGAAGAGAGTAATTGCTTATGCAAGTCGTGGGTTGCGGAACAGTGAAAGACATTATCCAGCTCATAAGCTAGAATTCCTTGCGCTAAAATGGGCTGTCACCGATAAATTTCACGACTATCTCTATGGCAACAAGTTTGATGTGGTAACTGACAACAACCCACTCACCTATGTCTTAACCACCGCGAAGCTTGATGCTACAGGCCACCGTTGGTTAGCAGCCCTCAGTAACTTCCAGTTTTCAATCTACTACAGGAAGGGTACAAACAACGCTGATGCAGACGGCCTGTCTAAACGACCAACAGAGGAAGCAGAAGTCAGCCCCAAGGTCATCCAGTCCATTTGCAGTGCTTATATGGCAGACCGTGAAAGTTGCCCATATTTTGAGAATGTATTCCTTTCAGAGGAGGAGGAACCATTATCATCTATGACTGCAACTACTAACATGCTTATAGGGGTAGATGTTTCAAGTAAATCAGATTCTTTTTCTGTTGAACCAAATGAATCTCATTCTGAAAACTCGTGTGTCTTCTCCAATATTGACTGGGTAAAAGAACAGTCCTCTGATAGGGAAATAAAGAGAGTTATTGAACTTGTTCAGTACGGGTTTGCAAAGTCAGATCTGAGAGCAGAGTCAGATGGTGGTTGTAGATATTTGAGAGAGATAGAGAAATTGTTTTTAGATAAGGGTGTACTGTACAGAAGAGCTATTTTACAGAATGAAAAGATTAATCAGTTGGTTTTACCAAGTCATTTCAGAGATACAGCATTTAAACTCCTGCATACCAACCTTGGTCATCATGGACGAGACAGAACCATCCAACTCATGAAAGAAAGGTTTTTCTGGCCAGGAATGATTTTAGAAATCACAGAAAGAATAAAAAATTGTGAACGATGTATTAAGTTCAAAACTCCTGGAAAAAATTCTGCAGAACTTGTTTCTATGGAGAGTTATCAACCATTAGATCTTGTTTGTATGGATTATTTATCACTGGAAAAAAGTAAGGGTGGTTTTGAAAACATCCTGGTCATAACAGATCATTTTACTCGTTACTCACAAGCTTTTCCTTCCAGAAACCAAACAGCGAAAACCACTGCAAAGATATTGTTTGAAAATGTTATAGTTCATTATGGCTTTCCAAACAAGTTGCATAGTGACCAAGGTAGAAATTTTACTAGCAATGTTATTAAGGAGCTGTGCAGACTAGCAGGAGTGCAGCAATCAAGAACGACGCCCTATCACCCGATGGGTAACGGGATGGTTGAAAGACTCAACCAAACTTTAATAAAAATGCCAGGTACTCTAGAAGATAAGCAAAAAGAAGATTGGAAAGCATATGTAAGTACTCTTGTGCATGCATACAATGCTACACGACATGATAGTACAGGTTATACGCCATTTTATCTCGTGTTTGGCAGGCATCCGCGTCTGGCAATCGATGCCTACCTCGGGTTAGACTATAACGCGGAAAAAATTCGTAGTCATGACAACTATGCGAAAAAACTCCTAAAGCGGTTAGATTTCTCATACAAGATAGCTTCCCGTGAAGCAGATAAAAGTGCTCACCGCTATAAATCGCACTACGACTCGAAGATAAGAGAGGCTACCGTTCATGTCGGAGACCGTGTTCTCATCAGAAATGTTGGCTTAAAGGGCAAAAACAAACTGGCAGATAAGCGGGCCAGAGATACATATATAGTTATAAATCAGCCCAATTCCGACATCCCAGTGTTTCAGGTTAGGAAAGAGTTTGGGAATGAAAAAACTAAAACATTGCATAGAAATATGCTACTCCCCATTTCCTACATTCCCAAATTATCTGACCAGAGCAAACCTAGCCCAACTTTGCCCAAACACAGTAATCAATCTAAAGCTTGTCAACAACCAGAGAACCTCACAAGCAAATCTTCTAGGGTTGATGATGTTGTTTCTCTTCAGTCTAGTTCTGAGTCTGAGTCGGAGGATTCAGATTCTGGATCATCTGATGGTGGTAATGTTTATGTTATACCCCAGAGACGGGTAAATGCTGCACCAGGTGTTGATAGGTATTCACCCCTTAGTTCTATTTATTCTCAAAATCAGAACTATTCCAGTACTCCTAGATCCATATTAGATGCAGGTAATTCTTACAGTCCTTCTACGATGAATCGTAATGTGTCTGTTCACTCTCCTTCTGTAAGATAATCACCAATTCTCCGAAGGTCCACCAGACAGATTAGGCCACCAAATAGGTATGGTGAGTGGGTGAGTCATCAAATAACTCCTGTGTATTTTGTGTAGTGTATTCAGGGGAGATTGTCACGTACAGTTTGATTTCAGTTTTATGAAGTCTGATTTCAGGTGTGACTTTGATCATATTGCGTGTAGTTTGTTGTTGTTATAAATTGTGATTCAATGATTTATTGTATAAAATGTCAGGAGCCATTTTCCTTAGCAGGGGAAATTGTCACAGTTCATATTAATTTATTTATTTAATGTTCATCAGCGCGCATTGCTGATAGAACGCATTGTTGTATGTATGAATGAGTGCATGTGTGAATGTTGTGATAAGTCACGTGGTTTTTCCATTTTTAGGATTTGGTGACCAGATACATGTATATATGTCTTATTGACCAATGACAGACGACTTTTAGCTCATTAATATGCATGTTTTACTTACTTCGCTCACTATATAAGCGCAAGTCCCGCCAAATCCAGTACCCATAGATTCTACCCTTTACGGCGCTAGTATCATTTACTGTTATATTCCATTCCTGATCTTCAAAGATTCAGTTATTTATTTATTATTTAAAGTCCTGGATACCTGGTAAGACCACTGTTAAATATATTATTGTAATATCATATTCAGTGATATTGTCGTAAATCACCGGTATTATAATTTGGAAAACCATTGTGTTTGTAATTTAATTTAATATGTAGTACATGTAATTGTCTTTCGTCAACGTGTGTGTGTTGTGTCGTGAATGTGTTTTCTGTGTTTTCTAGGTTTCTTTGCATATATAAATATAAAAGCAAAGTACGAATCCAAGTCTTTGATCGTTATTTCTTTATTGACGACCCTGTGACATATAAATCGTTCGATAACAGGTGATGGAATTGCAAAGTATGCAAAAGATTGTATTCAACAATTCTTAAAATACATAGATAACTCAAATCGGTAGACAGATAAATTATTATGCATTAAAATGCTTTTAAACACTATGATTAATCACCATTATTTTGCTTTGAGGCAGTTAGCGGTTATATTGTATAGAGTATGACGTTTTATAGTATCAAATGCATTGAAGGGAAAACATAAACACAGTATCGAACATGAGAAGTTGCGGTGAATGTTCTACGTTTTGATATTGTCTCATAATTAAACGATTTATGCGGAAATAAGTAACGGCCACTAATTCAAGATTTCAGCTTATGACGCAGCAGTGGATCAACGTTCAGTGTTTGCAACAAGCAAGGAACATGCATTCATTTTTTTTTTAATTTTCGACCTTGTTTGCAAATGGAATTAATTTTTTTGAGTTATTTTGTGTAGGGAGTAGTTAACTATAATTAAAAAATTCAACGCAACGGCAAAATGATTTTAGCTTGTGACGCAACAGGTGAAACTCATAATTTGAAATTTGACTTCTCCATTTGTCTCATGGTGAAATGAATACCTTAGCCTTCCTCACAGCATAAACCACCCAATCTCTAATAATATTTTATTAGGCAGACAGATGGTATTTTTTTTTAAAAGATAAGTTAAAATTGCTAAAAATAACATATTACATAAGTAGAATAATAAAAATGCATTTCATATGCTTCGAAAAATATAATTGAATAGAAATTCAATTCATTGAATAATATTTGATTTTATGTTTAGTATTGTTAAATCTTTATAATTCATAAGGATTGTATGCCTAATTTTAGAACTGTACAGAGGACATCCCTGTTGCTCTCGATTGCGTATTTATTCAGTTATTTTTAACGGGTGTCTCGATTTTAAAGACCCGTTGTGGAGAAAGATACGATATACGGTACATGTACAAGAAACATATTCGTTATGAATAAAGATTTGTTATATGAAAACAGGAAAAACAATTGTAATTAGGTCCAGTTAAACTGGAAAGAATTGAAATAAATGCAT
This sequence comes from Magallana gigas, assembly GCF_963853765.1. Lineage (NCBI taxonomy): Eukaryota > Metazoa > Mollusca > Bivalvia > Ostreida > Ostreidae > Magallana > Magallana gigas. Next base: position 55,680,660 of record NC_088858.1, on the reverse strand, counting down.
GCTTAGAAGTACCTGTGGAACAAACAATGAATACTGAATGCCTAAAATTTTATTCTTTTTTTTTAAACTTTTGATAGTCATATATGTGGATTTTTTCCGAAATGGTAAAAAAATTAATAGTTATGTTAATAAAGTGATTTGATATAAAGCAGTATGTTACATGTTCAAAAACTTTTAATTTAAAGACGATCCAAACTATTAGAATATTAAAATCGACAAGGATGTGTAATTGTTGAATAGTACAAACAATGTCAATAAATTTCAACATGAAATTCTGTTCATACTTACAAAAATGATAACAAATGATAACAAATATCTTATAAAATATGGACATTTGTGGTAATTGTTTCATTCGTAAATACAACGTAAAGTCTTTATCGTAGGATTATAGTTGGAACTGAATAAACAAAAACAAATTATAATTTCTTGATATCACAGCGAGTTTTTTAACATGTAGCAAAAATGTTATATAAATAAAATGTTTTGTAAATATTAAAATAAATCAGAGAGACATGATTGAGACAGAGTTATATATATATATATATATATATATATATATATATATATATATATATATATATATATATATATATATATATATATATATATAAATCACTGAATAGAATCAACAACACTAGGCATCTTTAAAGTGTCGGATCTAATATATAGATACTAAGCCAGTAAATTTAATATATAAAGCACTTAAAATGGCTAACGACACGAACAATAGAAATTGTCAAATTTTCGGGACAACCAGTCCCCTCTACAGGACCAAAAAATAAATTACATGAGTAAATCTTAATAAAACACCTTCCTCTGGCCTGCCAGACCATACTATTCTCGTTACAATGGACGTCACGTCCTTGTACACAAATATTCCTCACGATGAAGGTATCGAGGCCTGCAGGGAGGTATGGGACAGTAGAACGATTCAGCAGCCGTCAACCGAATCTCTACTCAAGCTCCTTGAACATGTTCTCAAGCTAAACAATTTCATGTTTAATGGCGAACATTACATACAAATAAGTGGTACAGCTATGGGCACCAAAATGGCTCCCTCTTACGCCAATATATTTATGGGAAAGATTTGAACGCAACCTGCTTCTCAGAGCTCCTTTCAAACCTTTGAGCTGGTTGCGGTTCATTGATGATATTGAGATGAAATGGGTCGAAAACCGAGACTGCCTAAATGACTTCATCACCTTTGCCAACTCCTTCCACAATTCGATTAAGTTCACAGTGGACATATCTAGTTCCAAAAATGTATTTTTGGATACTACATCCACCTTGGAAGATGGTGAAATAAAATTCAGTCTCCATACCAAACCCACTGATTCTCACCTCTACCTCACGCCATCGAGTTGCCACCCTCCCCATACTTTAAGAGGACTTCCTAAAGGATTAACAACCCGAATCAGACGAATCTGTTCTTCTAATGAAATCTTTGAAGAACAGAGCAGAATATTAAAATCCCATCTGTGTAATCGAGGCTACAAAGCCCACACAGTTCAATCTGCAATTGATGAGATTACCACAAAAGACAGGAAAACCCTTTTACAATACAAAGAGAAAACAGACAAAAGCAGGGTTCCACTTGTCACTACATATCACCCCGCCCTTAAGAACCTCAACAGCATCCTTAGAAATAATCTGCCCATCCTTTACACTAACGAAAGAATGGCTGATCTTTTCAAGGATCCACCAATGGCTGCGTTTAAACGCCCGAGGAACTTAAAGGACATGGTAGTGAGGGCAAGATTAGACAACCCATTGCCAAATGGTGGTTTTAAAACTTGTTCCGATGCCAGATGCCTTTTGTGCAAACACAGCACCGACGCGGACAGTTTTAAAAGCCCCATCACGGGTTGCACCTACAAGATATTTGGTAACACTTCTTGCCGTACAGACAACTGCATCTATCTCATCAGTTGCAAAGTCTGCTCTAAGCAATACGTTGGTGAAACAGGTGACCTCCGCAGAAGGATCAACAACCACCGCTCTACCATAAAGACCAAAAAAGTCAAGGAGCCCGCCGGAGAACATTTTAATACAAGTGGCCACAAATGGGAAGACATGACAGTATTGGTTATTGACTATAATCCTCATTGGACAGACGCGGAGAGGAAAAGCAAGGAAAAGTTCTGGATGCACAGACTCAAATCATTCAGACCTGATGGCATGAACAAACAAATGAACTTCACTAAAGTGAACGTCTCATAGCCATACATCACCTGACATCCACAGAGTAATCTTATAAAATCTGTCAACTGCGCCTCTTTCATTTATTAGTTTCTTTACTACCTTTTATTTGTAAATCATTTTTTTCTTAATCTTATTTATTTATTTTTATTTAATTTTATCTCTTTTTAATCAAAAATTCGAGTCTATATCATAAGTGCCGTACGAGTTAACAACAGGGGTTCAAATTTTCATTTATTTACTCGGACGTCAATTTTAATTAGCTAATTAACTTAATCAGGCGTGAAGTTGGCAATCGATTGATTACTTTAGAGCGATCGGCGACAGTATTAACACCTTCTTTAAGAATGTGAACAAATGTTTATAATGTAGCTGTTCTTTTTTTTATAGTTTCTTAAGTAGTTTAGTAGTAGCTTTAGATTTTGTGTTCTTTGTTTTTTACTCATGTAATTTATTTTTTGGTCCTGAAGAAGGGACTGGTTGTCCCGAAAATTTGACAATTTCTATTGTTAGTGTCGTTAGCCATTTTTAGTGCTTTATATATATATATATATATATATATATATATATATATATATATATATATATATATATATATATCTATATATATATATATATATATATATATATATATATATATATATATATATATATATATATATATATATATAACTCTGTTTTATTTTTAAAATTGTCAAATGCAATCTAGTTTAAATATGGATATCCCATGATTTGCGATGTTATATGATTTTTATCCAACTGGTTGTGTGTTTTCTAAAAAAAAACACATAACGAGTTGGTTAAAAACCATACACCATTGCAAATCATAAGGGATTCCTTTATCACGTGTTTTACCACGTCTTTTGTTAAACCTCAATCTGTTTTTTTTATATTATGATTATGAGTCGCACAACCCATTTACTGCAAGACGTCAACAAAAATGGTTCTTTGAAGATTAACAAACATACATTTCATTCTCGATCATTTTTATCAATTCATGAAAAAAAATAAACAGAATTAAATGTTTCACATTTAAATCTCCACACTTTAAGGCTGCAATATTTTTTGGGTTTTTTTTTCATGCAACGCCAATCAAAAGCCGTATCCTACGTAACGTTTAATTATGACGTCACGTTGGGTAAGAGTACTCTGTGTAATATCACATGAGTGATATCCACCGTATGTTGAGCTGAACATGTGATAAAACAAAATACTGAATTTTGTACGAAAGATTTGTTAATTTTCATTATATTTCTGAATGAAAAATGTTGAATTTGTTATGCTTTATTTTGTATTTTTCTACATAATCATATGAATGTTAGATGTTAGCTATATTTTATCTGCATGTACCGCTTTCTTTTACTTACATGTAAATTTTTGGTCGTCTTATCAATTCATATACATGTATACCGCATGTCTCTCAATTCTTTATTAATCTATCCATATACACCTTTTAAGTTAAAACATGTATATGCAACGGGTATATAATTTATTTGTTTAGTGCTGCAATAGCTTATATTGAGCTTTACATACATAAATGTATTTTTGTACTGATGATTAACGATATGATTCGTACCAATATAAAGTTCAAATTTTATAAACTGCAAAATTATTGTCATTCTACTTGTTTAGCATTGAATAAAAAAATCGGACCACAGTACAGACGTCCGGTAAAACAACAAGCCCGACCATTAAACATAAAAGTGCTACAGCCACAGATCCAACATACACAACCTCTGGTCGTTTATCCTGTGCTGATATCTTGCTTCTGATAAATTTGGATGTCTTTTCCTTTGAGACTGTTAGATTTTGTACAATGTTTTCTATTTTTGTCTGCACTTCCCTTGGTGTCAAGGAAACATTGGTTTGGGTACGACAAGCACATGTGCAAAGTTTAGTCCCAGAACTGTTGAACAAAGTCGACGCAAGTGTGCGAGAGGTGGTGGGAGTTGATTCTGAAGACAAAGAAACAGTGGTACCCGAAGTGGATAACGAAGATACATTGACGTCACTGGTAGATATATTCAAAATGGTTGAAGCATTGGGAGTGGCTGATGTACTCAAAGTGGTAGATAAAGGCTGCGCCGATGAAACAATAGTATTCCTTTGCGCATTTAAAGTTAGAGAATTATCCGTAGCACCTGTTAACAAAAGAATTAGAAAGTAATTATATATGCAATGGAAAAAGACCACACATGATGTCTTCAACATGGTTAAATATCCCTACAAGATAAGTTAATTACTTATTAAAATCAAATAGTGTAAATATGGTTTTCAGATACTTATATAATGTTTTTTTTCTTATGTATAAAATATACTGTGGAATCATTAAAATTCATGGGGGCCAATTTTCGTGGATTCTTTAAAATTTACAGGTTCGTGGGGATGTAATTTCGTGTAATCTCTTATACCTACAAAAACAATTATGACATTATAACTCTATTTTATTGATTCGTGGAGGATGGTTATTCGTGAACGAGAGGTACTCCCGAATTCCACGAAAATTGAGCCGCCACGAAATCTGATGATTCCACAGTATATAAAAATGTTGAATATTTCATCACGATAGGAACAAATTTATATCGCAATCTTTTTATATTTTACATATTTCTAAGAATTACCAGAACAACCAATCACATCTAGTCGAAGGATTTCGAGGTTTAAGAACGATATTGGGTAGAGGCGAAGATAGCGGACAACAATAGGAGCTGGAAGAGCGTTAGTCACTGCTGCCGTGTGGTCTGAATTCCCGATGAACTCCTTTAAATAAAAGAGTTTCTTTTATAGTCAAAAACTAAATGCTTGGTAATTTTCGTGATATTTTTGCACTTGCAAACGGTTTCGTCCCATCTTTAATTGACCCATGCAAAATTGCGTTAAAGAGAACTATTTAAAAGCATTCGCCTACAGTATACAGTAGCCATATTTATTGTCAAAGCGATCCTTGAAAGAATCGATGATCAGAATTTATGTAATTTAATTAGATTTGAGTAATATTGATTTTATTAAACAATATATTTAACACATAGCATGAAAAGTGAAGCCCTGCTATCCACTTATATTTGGGCAGAATAAAGTACATATACATAATGTACTATAAGTTTATATTCAACTGCATGGGAGAAATATACACAATTGAGTTGATGCATAAACTTAAACACAGAATTGATAATACCAAATCAAAATGCGTTTGACATTGATAACACAATTCACAAACACGTGGGATTATTCTAAGTTGGAATATAGACACAAATTTGCAGGATTAAAAGCTTTACAAAAATGACATGTGGTTGAACAATTCAATGAAAAATGACAATAACAAACTTTCAACCATCCCAAAAATTGTTAAAAAACGAGATACAAATTCAAAGCAGGGCAACACGGACCTCTAAAATGATAGAAGTAGAATAAGGTGCCTAGGAGGAGTGAGCATCCTCGGCTAACCGGTCACATCCGCGGTGGGCTCTTGGTCGTAAATGGAAAAAACCAAGAAAAGTCGAACGACAATCAGGTGATTAATTGTAGTCGAACATTTAGTATGAAAAATTCGGTCAACATGCGACCCAGTGAAAAAATGGTGTGTGCTGACAAGGTCGTTCTATCGACAAACAAACTTACGAAAAGATGACTTTAAATATGACAATTATACAGTTCAATGTTTAATTATTCGTTTTGGATACCTGTAACACTACTCAAATACTTCATCATATATTATAGCCTTCATTTTATTGCATAAACACAAGCTCTAAAACCGTAAAGAGATGTCATATCGCTGTGCTGTTAAAAAGTCGTTATTCATGATTATTTATTATCATCAATTCTTCTCTAAATAAATATTGACTTTAACTTGTTGGTTACAATGATTTAATATTACAAAATGCCCAAAAAGAAGTGAAAATAATCAACATGAAAACTGATATTATTATAAAGAAAAAGACACAAATGTTGCTAAAAGTCAAAGTCCAAGGTCAAATGTCAAACAATTCACGTTTAAAAATCCTAGTCATCAATTGTTTTGCAATACCCTTCAGTACAGATGCAAGTATGAATTAAAGTAACAACCAACAAGTTGTGTTGCACGTCCCTTCAATTTTGTTTTCGTTCCGCCGATATTGGACGATTATTTATTAATTTTGGTGCAACAAAACGGCAGACCAATTAGCATAAAATATGTTAAAAATTATTTGTTGGATATTTTCGGTAGAAACAGTGTAGAAAGATATCCATAGATAATCCATAGATAATCCATAGATAATCTTCTTCGCCTTGACTCATGTCAGTAACAAACTTGACAAGCTATCTATCAATTGACAGATAGGAATGACTTACATGGGTGGTGCTGTCTTCCACCGTGTTCCAGCTTGAGGTTGTGTTACTGTACCCCAATATGTATTTCGTAACGTATCCGTTGTAGTACTCGGATACAAATCCTTTCGTCACTACAGCCATTATGGTAACAGGTTGTCCAAAGTCGACCTAAAGAGAAATGTTTGCTTTAGTATTCCCTTGAAAAGGTCTAAACTTAGAGTCAGATTGGTGTCGGCGAGGAAGGAGCTTATTTTATATAGTAGATTTTTTTTTCAAATCAAACCCAAACCTAACCAGCCTGACTAGATATGTTTCCTAATGCAGATACTTTAAGCGTTTGAAAAAGCAAGCACCATATACTTATAAGTGATCTGAGTGGCTATCTATATTTATTGTACTGACAATAAAAAAATCGCTTTTTTTTAACAGAACATATTAAGAAATTGTCAGACCATCTACAATCTGACTAAAACTGTGTATAAATATGACAATTTCTTTGAAAAATCGTTTTCCAAATATTGTTAAGATAAAGTGAAAACAAATAACAAGTCTCAATAGATACTCTGAAAACTCCTATAAAAAATGAGATTTCACTTCTTCGGAGGGCAAAAATTGAAAGCTTTTGAAATTGTCAGCAATTGAGAACATGGTTATAAATTTTGATTACTATTAACTAAAACATACAATCTTTTAAAGTGTTTTTCTTGTTTAAATCTGAAAACTTCATTTTTGTAGCTTATATTCAAAATGCATTTTTTCAGAAACACATATTTACCCAGTTTTACTATGCCGGATAATTATGTCAGTGCCAATGTGGGTTTTTTTTTGTTTATTTTTTTTGGCACCCGATTAATATGCAGTTTCGTAAAAATCTATGATTAAAATAAATGCTAAACCATTGTCTATGGAGTGTATAACTTCTTTTGTTTTTAGTGTGTTTCACCTGACAAGTGAGGTATTTACCTTTAAAAATGTTTATTCCATATGAAAACTTCCAAAGGAGATATAATCTTCCAACAGGAATTTTGATAATTGTTTTGAAAGGATTTGCTAAATATCTTATAGAAATTGTATAAATTGTCGCAAATTTGATTCAGACAAGTAGTTTTTATAAAGGAAATTAAAGTTCCCTATTGGATTTTCAAATATTATCGAGGAAGTTCTGTTATTCATATAGGAAGTTCCCTATATCCTATAGAAAATTTTTTTAAAGGTAGATATCTCACGTATCAGGTGAGATACCTTAACAAGAAAAGTTGTAATAAATTCATTAGGCAATGGTCTATCATATTGTGTATTTAAATTGTTCGATACATGCAGCTTTATCGGTGTAAAAATACCATCAGGTGGCATAACTACCCCCTCTACAGTGTTTCTTTTTTTTTTTACCCATCAACATAGTAGTAAACTGTTACCTGTATCCATGGATGGGTATGTATATTAGGATCAGGAACCCACCCAGTGCTACCAAGTCTTGCTTTGTCGGCAGAAAACGACACATTCAATATACTGGAGGCCGTTAATCTATCATCGCTTACATTCTCAACCAAAAACTCGCTGCACGCCGAAGCTAAAAGGAATTGTAAATAATAATGGAATAGTTATTTTCATAGTAGCCTAAGTAAACTACGATTGTAGACATGCATCTGCATTTCCAGATTTTTGTTGTTGAAACGTTGTATCAATATATAACGATAAAATACTACGTGTTCAGACAAGGCAAGTTGTAGATACGCTTACCATATCTAATTTGTATCTTTGACATGCTTTAATTAGTCTCGGGTTTCTTGTAATTTAAAGTATTTGAATTGAATGATTTAAAAATCAAACACCAGAGAGCATATCTTCTGAGAAATCAATAGATAATACCGGCGAGTAGAGATATATTAGAGGGAAAAGATTTAAGGAAGGAGTCTTCTCGTTATCAAACATACTTTTTATAATAAGAAATTCGTGAAATTTTGACAAAGTCAAACGGATCATATTACCAGATGATTCTATCAGTTTAATCAAATTTGACCTTTTTGTTTTCGCATAAAGGTCGGGTCAAGGTCACTACCTTTTACCTCAACGTAAAGAATGATAAAAATAAGTGTAGCTCTTAATAATTCTGTAGACATTTGTTTAAGATAGGAAGATTCTATTCTTCAATGAAATGGTAGAATATCAGAATGTCTATCAGCTTATACTACTAAACTGGAATGAATATTTATACTAAAATTGATATTGCTTAGCCCGCATTTCCTCTAATTTTCTTAAATTTTGAAGAAATGTTGATTATCTATTTATGCTTCCAATAATAAAATAGTTCTGATTTTAATGTATAATGAAGACTTTATATAAAGATGTAAATTGACAGAAAAGCTAAAATATTGACCATTTAATAAGAGAGAAATACTGATTTTAGTGATTTTTTCACAAACATCATTGTGTAGAATATGCGCTTTAAAAAGCTTATAACAATTTAATTTGATAGACAAATCATATTTTAAAAACATATTCTGAAACCCAAGTATCTTATCATTAGTTGACATTAGTAAAAAAAATCCAACATTTATGTTATTGTTTTGAAAATGCTAAAACAGACTCATTAATCTGCAGCAATTTTGAATTGCGAAACAGTTGATATTTTCCTACGCCAATATTACGCCAAAAATATAGTCCTTGTTAGATTCTAAAAAAGTTATTACTTTTTCTATGCCAAGTTGTATGATAGTAAAAAAGAAAGAAAAATATACTATTTCAATTTCCTTTCATCTTGATTTAATGAACAATTAATCATATTTACGTTTGACAAGTCGAAAACCAAAAAAGACTCCTTCCTTAAACTGAAATTGACAAATAAAATTATAAATACATTTTATTTTACTTATTTCGTTTATTTTACCTACCTTTATTAACTGCAAACAACAGTGCCGCAAACAATACAACGTAATTTTGAGTCTGAGTCCGGGGTGCCATGGTCACGTGTGAGGTCTCCGTACACTGTGGCTCTGACCTCCCTCTTCACCCTTTTAACCAGCTTGTTCTGTCTGTCACCTTGTTCTGTCTGTCACCTTAGTGTATCTGTCAGCACTGTCTATAATCAAGTTTGTGTGGCTTAGTTTTGTCGCCGGTGCAATTTACTTATCTCATTTATTATCATCTCTGAACTTCTTTTATGTGCTGTTTTTAGGAATTAATATTTATTGGCTTTCCATGGTCTCACACACTAGAGATTTAAACGTATCACCAATGCTTTACTTCTTAGCTTAAAACAGCGGAATTTGAATAATTAAGTAATGTATAGCACATTACAAATGCTCCCTTTGCATTTTTTTTTACTTTCAAGAAATAATGGATTTTTTTTTCTGAATATATAGTTAATTGATATTTTTCATCATCTATCGAATATCGACTAATTTGTAAAACAGAATTAGCATTTCTATATTTTATGGCCATATCTTCCTCCATTCTAGTATCTCTTTAATCTAGAAAACAAAAATTGAAACCTTTATCAAATACCCAGGTGCTTTATGAAGTTGGTTAAAAAATTAACATGAAACCTCTCAAAAGACATAAAGTTATTTTGGGTTGATGCACATCTACATAACAAATGTTTGTTAATCTGAAAAATTATGTTATTCGTGTCAGAGTCACTTTGATGTTGTATATATAAACAGCAATTTCATTCATTATTAAGTATAAAGGTAACTGCAGTCCACGTGAACATGGTTCAAACTAATTCCAAAGATTTTTTTATAAAAAAAAAAAACAAAAAAAACCAAAGACATGTATTATTTCTTTTTCAAATAAAGTTAAATGGATTTTGAAAAGGGTTACTTTTTCAATGTTATTTATTGAGCTCATTTAAATTTCAGCAAAAATACATCTGCATGGCATAGTGAATAAATTAACCCTGCGTTCATTTTTAATAATGTATACGGTCTTCTACCATTGCAACCAAAATGTGCAGAAGGTATTGTAGTCAAGATTTGAACAGGACTTTTTCAAAAATCACGTATAGCTTGATTTTGGTAAGACATATAAGAGGGGTAAAACATAAAAATTTAGATGACTCTCTCATATGATCTTGGGTACATGTACATCATTTCGCCAATGCAATGGTATCATAGACATTGTAACAGGAATATTGTCTGGCATACTGCCAAGCTCTCTAACGATAGAGTTAAAGGGTTAACTCTGGACAGCCAGAGTTAGCAGAAATATTGCCGACTCTTCCACACCATTTCTATAAATAAAACCCTAGCACTGAAGCCTGATCTTAACAGAAAGCACCGATAAGAGCTGAGATCGATCAAATTTTTCACTTTTGATTGTTAGCTGAGATTTTATTGTAATTCTAATCAAACTAGATTTTCACATGCAGTATGCAACTGAACGTGTTATCAACAGGCTCTTCATTCCGCTGACATTTACATTAATTTAATTATTAGATTTTCATTAAGCATAGACCGAAATATTGTGCCAATTGATGTTAACATCTGATAAGAAATCCGGATAATGATAAACATAAGAAATAGAATATTCGTTTCAATCCATCGCAATTTCATGGGATAAGAAATTATATTACTTTACTATTAATTAGGATGAATATACAGGGGAATTTTAATTTCAAATGAAATTAAATTTAATACTACATGACATATACAGGTTTTCTGAGTTATATGAAGGTGGAGAGAGAACCAACTTTGACAATGTGGTGAATGTGCATCAATTCCAAAACGTATTTCTAAAAATCAATATATTAATTGTTATTGAATGTTTTATTAGGGCTACTGAACAGCAAAGAGCGATATTACATGTGAATTTCGTATACTGTTCTAAGCATAAGATATCATGGCAGCACATTTTACTGCTTTAATAATGAATATTTTTGTTAAAACAACTAACTTGTCAATTCTATGAATGTATACTAAAGACATGCAGGGGGGGGGGGGGGGGGTTGTTCTGTTGCAAAATGACAGGAAACTACACGAATGAAAATGAGGAAACAATTGTCAGATGTGTTAAGAAAGTATGAATGGTAAAGATATATTTTAATATTCCTTTAACCAATACCTTAAAATCGCTTTTTTTATCTTAACTATTTCTTGTTAGCAGAAGATACAATTTCTGAGACAAATTATTTTCTCCTTTTAATTTATTTCAATTGTACTTCTCAGAATGGAGTTAAATTAGACGCGCTGTGATTTTTCGATAAAACTGTCAAAATGTGTAGTACGTGTAAATGGCAACTTTCGGGGAGTTTTTTTATTGCTTAGATTCAAACAGGGTAAAAAAAAAAAAAACGGTTGCTGGTGCTTTCGAAAAATTATGTACACACTACATTACACACAGTTTTGTGTTAATGTCAAATACCGACGTAGAAATATTCATTCTAAATATCAAACAGATGACACAGACTCTGTGGTATCTTTTATTTCAAGTTCACTGGGATATATTGAGTGGATTTATGTACAAACATTACTAAAACTTTAAATACATATCAATAAATTGTCATTTTTAGAACTTAAATATTTAATGTTTCATAGAGTTGATTTTTGCTTTGTTTTCTAATGAGAGCACAAAAATTTCAGTTAACCGTATATTTGAGTTTGAACAGACTTTACATTGGAAACACCATTTCATATCTCAGAAGACGTTCAAGAAATAGTAAAAGTCCATAAACTCGAAGAAAAAAATTCACAAAGCATTATAGTAAATGCTGTCGCTTAAATGGCTAGGTAGTTACAGTATCAGACATCATACTTAGATAACACTAAAGAACTGGGCTTTGTAGGTTGAAGGTTTGATATCCCTAAATTTTAAGGCATTTTTTTCGTTTTTGTTATATTGTCATACAGACAAAAAACTAGACATTATTCTTTTGCATGATCGTATTAAATGACAAAAATGACGGCCACAACCGCCGTGTGCTCTTTGTCGTCATCGGGACAAAAAAATCGGAAAGGTCCGTAGACAATTCGGTGATTAATTATGGTCTAACTATTAGTATGAAAAACGTCAGTCAGCATGCGACCCAGTAGAAGATTGTATTTGCTGACAAGGTCGTCGTATCAACCATAGAACTTACGAAAAGATGACTTCAAGCGAGACTGTTGAATATTTTTAACATCATATTTATCGATTCAACAATGGAATTTAGCGCCATAATATTTGCTCATCTTCTTTCTCAATACATGCATAAATACGTGTTTTAGCCCAAAGCTTTTGTTTGCTTCAATGCACTTATTTTGTAATTAATACTTATTGATCTTGACATATTATTTTTTTTAATCTAACTTTCAATTACTGATTTTATTGTCACATAAAACATTTTCATGTCTGATTTATGATTGCTTAGACATTCCGTCAGTTAATTATATGTTTAACAAAATAAACCAATCCGGAGGTTCATGCCTATTTACAATTTTGAAGTAAGTAAGCAATCCCATTGACATGACATGAGGTTATATTGTCAACAATTGGATGGTTCACATTGTTTAATTTCTCTTTCTGGTTGTTTTTGTGTGGTTTTTTTTTTGGTTTTTTTTTGGGGGGGGGGGGGGGTTTGTTGGGCAGGGGGGGGGGGGGGGGGTTTCTGGCCGAACATTAAGTACGCTTTGGCATGCTGGCCTATGGGCAGCTACGCCCCTGTATGAAGTAATGGTGAAGGCTTCAAAATCAGTTCATAACAACTGTGCAAACTTGAAACACTTGAAATGAAAAAAAAACTTACCAACTTTGCAACACCAGAAGTATTTATTGGTTTTATACCAATTTGACTACTAAAAGGGCGTATATTTGCTCGGATAACAACGGTCACCATTTACAGTACATACATGGTTTACATCGAACGGAAAAACGAGATTACATGATTAATGTGTTCGAGAGTAAAATGGATTTCCCTATACATCTTTGTATATTGTAAACATGACCTAGTCCTGTTTATAGGTGGTATATATGGTGCTCCTTTGTCATGATTAAACTTGAACTCTAACACCAAAACACGTCTTTTGCATAACAATGAAGTAAATATTTACCGTTCTTTCTCTAAATATACATACCAATCCTCTTTTGATTGGCTGTTGAATTGATTGGTAATTTTCGTTTTAGAATTTACCATTCCTAGTTTTAAAAAAAGGTGAACAATAAAATTCCCAAATTTTAATTTACATCTGATTTACATATCAGGAGTATATATATAAATGGAAGGGAAACACATCTAAAATCGTGAATCGACTTGAAGGTAAGATTGCTCCCTTTTTTTTTGATTCAATAGAAAATTAACTGTGACATTGTTTATGCAGAGATGAACATAAAACAAAAAAATGATAATGGTCTTGTTTAAAAGGTGGTTAGATTGTCAGCGACCTGTTTTAAACTTTCAAATACAATGATCCTTTTATTCAGAAAATGAAAAATCAAAATATTTTAGCTTAACATTTTCCTATCATTTCGTACAAAATTATTAGTATAAAACGGGTGAGAAAAAAACCTCACAACAGTCCCGCCCATTCGACCCTGTTAAACCAATGTGATACAAAATGTGAAAGCCTTATACTACACAATTTACTTTTTCCATTTTGCTTTTGTTTTTGCTTTTTATTCTTTAAAGAATAAGACCAATCTCATTATGAAAAATTTTCTGTTAATGTGCCGATTCGCCAATTCTAGTTTTCTTTTTAAAACAATTCCTTTTGTAGCTTTACAAGATAGAACGGTTCTCTCAAAATGACACGTCTGTTTCTGTGCATATGCGCATTCCTGAGCCTCTCTTTGGTAGAGGGTGTGTCAGACAGAATCAGACATGACATTTCTACTCAGCCTAAATGCACAGAGGTTGTCAAACCAAGAACGTCAAAATGTGAGTGGCACATCGGTCTCTACAGCAATATGGATTACGTGATGCTCAATGGAAAAATCGCTGCCTATCAGATTCAATGGTTCAATAAAAAATGGTCCGAATGGTTTGTTCCCGGAGTCAACGACCTCGACGGGAAATTCAACATCAAACCCGTCACCTGCGGTAGTTTTCCCAATAAGGGCAACACCATGCGAAGGATGTGGTCATACTTCTACGATCACACGCACAAATATATCTTGTGTGCATAGTGACCACTGTGTTTGACCAACAAAAAAAGATATATATATATATTCCAAATCATCATCAAATTTACAATGTTATTTTAAATTTCTGATTTTCGCCAAGTTTGTTTTGATACAAACCGTATGATAATTCGAATATGAGGTATTCTGTTTTAATTGTTTACATTTCATTTGATAATAATAAATATAAAGACATAACACGTTTAATAACTTGTTTTTCTGTCTTTTTTTTCTTTTCCTGCCGATCAATATTCTTTAGATATTTTTTTTTTCATCAACTTGGCTTTGTTTACTTTTTTAAGAACCAAAAAAAGCAATCACTATATCTTTAATTTCACTACTTGGTCGGTTGATTAATATTTATCTCGTATCCAGTCCTAAAAAATTGTGAGTGGGTGGGTGTGTGTGTGTGTGTGTGTGTGTGTGTGTGTGTGTGTGTGTGTGTGTGTGTGTGTGTGTGTGTGTGTGTGTGTGTGTGTGTGTGTGTGTGTGTGTGTGTGTGTGTGTGTGTGTGTGTGTGTGTGTGTGTGTGTGTGTGTGTGTGTGTGTGTGTGTGTGTGTGTGTGTGTGTGTTTGTAAATACATTATATTATACAAATGGTTTCTAGACACACCTAGATGCAAATCGGGATTTCTTCGCCATAAAAACGGACGCGTACTTTGTTAGACCAATATATATATATATATATATATATATATATATATATATATATATATATATATATATATATATATATATATATATATATATATATATTTGGTGGTATTTTTAAATATGAATACTTATCAGCTATACAAGCTTAACCTTTAATTAACCGACCAATTTCATATGTATGAATATCCAAACAAATAGGAAATATCTGATAATTGCTATATGTTATATAAAATAGAGATATTAATTTATTGGAATTTGATCTGTTGTAGGAGTTTAAGTCTGTTGTATAAACATTCCGTCGATATCAATTTAGAAAGATTCAGCCTAACTTGTACCAGATTTTGAACAGAATAGCAATATGCATTGGATGAAATAAGAGCAATGTAAAATCCTGACATTTTGTGTAATCAACTTTATTTTTTGAGTTTGTTAATTTAAGAAATCAACAAAAAATTTTCATCAGTAATATACATAGATATATAATTATCGTTTTAATTTTCTGGTGGGAATTATAATTAAATCAATGTACATATGCAGTAGTTGGCCAGAGATAAGTTTGCTAAATGGCGACGTATGCTGAGGTCTCATCATCACTTGAATTTTTAGGACCAACTTTTTCTCTAAACATAGTTAATATGACTTAGCAGACGTCTATGGTACTTTGAATTATATCATTTGGAGTGAAATGAAAAAATCGTAGAATTTTCTTCGCTTAGCGATGTACTGGCTTTGTATTGAATATAAACGAAGCTCACTTTCATAGTATTATTACCAGGCACGTTCTCCGTTCAACTTACTTCACGATGATATCATTCCAGAATTTCTAAAATAACACATCATACAGTCACTTGCCATAAAAGTAGTAGATAGTTGTCTGTTAAGGTGTTTATCTGATGTATTGCTTTTCATGTTAAGAGTGAAAAACTTTTTTATTACATTGTTTTACATGTATATAGTTTTATTGTGTTCCTCAAATTTTGACACATTTTTCTTTAAAATCAAAGAAAGTATTCTTTGGAGATTAGTAAAAAAAAAAAAACCTTTAAGTTAATTCTGTATAACTAATTTACATTTTTCAGTGGGTTTTTTTTTCATGTGATAACACTACGTATCAATTTTATACTATATTCAGTCCAATACCTTCAAATGACGTATAATTGGGGTGCAAGTGGAGTTTGTTTATTTACATTCAAATATTTAATCGTACATTTGCTGACAATTAAATAAATATAAGTATAATAAGGAATCATTCTTTGGATATTATGAGGTTTCACTTCGGGATTTTTTGGATTGGATCACGCCCCGACCAAAATTATCACCTCATAATACTCAAAGAATCATGATTCCTTATTCGTTAAATTTATATACTAAGTATACCATTTTATCAGAGGGAAAACACATGATTGTCTACTTAAACGAACTTTCACATCCGGTTTTAGTCCCTTTCAGACATGTGGAAGAATTTTGGTTTCATCACGTTTATGAAATTGTCGGACAGCTAGGAAAGAAAACAATCGTAAGTTCTTTTGACCTGCTTTTAATACTTCTTTTGCATGCTGTGTAATTAATTAACTGAATGGTCCACTAATTTTTTTTTAAATATGTATATTCGGTTGCACACCGATAAAAGGCAAACTGCTCCAGTTTTGTCTAAAATATAAAAAATGTTACGTCTTTAAATTATTCAAAACGTACCATCTTCACAATTTATATTTTAGCATCAAAACCGGAATAATTTATTTATCCAAACGGTACTACTTATTTAGCAGGTGCATGAAGTTATTGTTATTTTTATACATATTAATGTATTAAAAAGATATTGAAATGGTTTCATTTTGTAAGTGTTATGTTTTAAATTAATTTTGGCTCCTTCAGATCTTTAGTATGTGGTATATTATCTACTTAATCTTAAACTGTTAAAGGGGCATAATCACGATTTTGGTCAAATTCTATTTTTATATTTTTATTATTATTATTTACAATGCTTAAGAAATGCATTTCTAATGATAAAATAAAATTTGAGAGTCATTTGTAGAGTTATATGCAAGATACAGTGCTCACAATTCTTTGTCATGTAAACAAGGCTCGTACAATGTTTTTGTTTACATAGGTTCAATATCCCAGTAAAAATTCTTTTTCCATCTTATTTGTCTATCTTTTATTTATTGTAAGCATAGATGAACAGTTCCTTGCGTTTAACACATTCGTTTTAGGTTTAAAACTGAAAATTTTACTTCAACGTTCTAAATGTAAACAAACGCTTTGTTTACATAGCGAAGAATTTCAAGCTCTTTAACTCGCTTAAATATATAACTCAACAAATAACACTCAAATTTCGGTTGCCAATTAAAAAAGCCATACTGAAAAATAATTTTTGACCAAAATCGTGACCATGTTCCTTTCAAATAGATCTTGGTTTTTGCCTTTAAATGACACGTTAAAGTTTGATATGCTTACAAATAAATCGTTTTTATTCACGATGAACAAAATAGCACACACATTTTTTTCAACTGCAAAACCTTAAAAAATAAGAATGACTATTACGATATTTTAATTAATAGTTGCCTCATTGTCGATAGAAAAAAGAACACAACACTCGTAGTTTTTGCAATGGATACGCCATTTTCACGTTATCCAAACATGTCACTATCGGCGCGGATATACAACAGTGGTTCACTATGTTAGATAGATTCACATATATCGTTTTTGACTTATTTATTTATATTCATTTATATATTTATTCTTATATTTATAATTGATAGTTAATTTCGGTAGTTTTCTGTGCATGTCTTAGCTGTTTAGAATATACATGTCGCTAACGGCGCGGATATACGACAGTGGTTTACTATGTTCTGATAGATTCACGTGTATCTTTGTTGACTTCTTTATTTATATTTATTTATTTATTTATTTATTTATTTATTCTTTTATTTATAATTGATAGTTAGTGTCGGTTGTTTTCTGTGCATGTCTTAGGTGTTTAAAATATTCACTGCTACCTTCAGATTTTTTTCTTTATTTCGTCTCTATTACCATGCTTGATGCAGTAAACAACATGTACTATCGTTGCATTCAATTTTAATTTGGTCATAAATTTCCTGTCTGAAGTATGTATGGAAATACCCAATAATTGTATACATAGCTCATATGGACTGTTCAATATTTACGTGTATGTCCATATAAAGCAACCAAACAACGCGTTAACATTCAATGGTAAACGAAATACAGGTATGGCTTTTGGGACGAATTCAGAAATATACATGCAATTCTTTTCTTATCATCTCGATCGTCTAAATTGAGTTGTATATTTGCTTTCTGGAGTTTGAGATTTTACTGGCCTAACCATTGCATCTATTCAAGGGCTGTGTGTTAAATTGTAAAAATGCATGCAGATGCAAGTTTTCAGTATTTTATGTCAAATCTTGATGACAGAAATTAGTTTCTGCAGTCTGAAGATAGAAAAATGCTTTTAAAATTTTGTAATGAAAAAAATATGAAAAATGATGATTTTTGGTGTGGAAAAAATTTAATTTTCAATGTATGATAATACAAACCTTTTGAAATGGATGATATGAAGTCACTGGAGCTTAGAATATTGGTTTCTGTGTTCTAGATGCTGTAAAAGTGTGCAGATCAGTTGTCGCAGTCAAATATGGTGCCCCCAGACTTTGTCGTAAGAGTACGCAGTGACTAGTTTTTCATCGAATGACCAATATTTAGGTTTACGGGCAAGTTACAGAATTAGGCGACAAGTGCGAAACAATGCGAAGAAGAACATGAACACTCTAACGAAGGATTATTTTGACAAAAACTTTAATTTTTTTGATTTTTGCTCACCTTATGTGAGATTTCATTTCATTTCCTACATAGTCATGATTCAAGGAATGAGAGGATTTGGACAAATATGTGCTATGTGTATGTCTATTTTACATTGAATTATCCATTTGTAATAATTTAAGGCAAAAACATGCTTTAACACCATTTACAAGATCACACAGATGCATATTTTGTGTAGAAAAGAGGTTTCATGCATTTAGTTGAGAAGGTCATTATGAGTCAAGTGTATATACTATCATCATGATTGAATCTAGGAGCTTTTCATGGTTTTCATCCTTAAAAACTGATGAATTTCAGTTTACCAGAAAATGTTTCTATGCATTATAGCCAAAAAATCAGTTTCTTCCCACATTTTGAGGGGAGTTCCTTATTTACAAAATACAAATACTGATATTTATGTTTGAATGACCTAAGATATTGAAACATTAGTCATTGTTAAAATGTTTAGAAGGAGATATTACTATTTTTTATATGGTAACCTCAGCACACCTGTCCTATTCTTAGTAATGAAAGTCAAAATTTGAATGAAATCATTTCATGTAACATGTATGGGTACAATATAGATGCCCCACCCATATCCACAACTATGGGGGTTGGTATGATTCTTTTTTTAGTATTGTGATATGGCATGCACTTATGTGATTTCTCTTGTAAATATGCATAAGAAATGCATTGCCTTATTGAATTACTCCATGTATATGCTTATTGCTCTTGCTGTAAATTATCTAACATGTGTCAATCATCATTGATCAGTAATTCTCTTCAAATTCTATAGGGATGGCCTGATGAGGGGTATAATTAAGTGTGTCCAATTGAAATTTCATGGCTACTTTTGCTCTACAGATAGAATGTTACATAAATCACAGAATGAAGTTGCATCCCAGTTGTTTCTTTTACATTTCTTATCATCAAAGCAAGATTTATGGTTGTCAGAGCAGATCTGAGCTCCATTACATGCTGATATCATTTTGGCTGTCCTGTGTTACAATGCTGCTTTTAGATAAAAGTGAGTATGGCAGTGTGTAGACAAGTAAACAGGCTTTACCTGATATATAAATTTACCAGATACAGATTTCATTTTTGACCTGATAATTCACAATACAGTTATGAAATGTGTGAACAATAGGGGTCAATTTCTTTTTTGTTATGCAATGATTGCATAATGAAGTGACTCTAATGGAGTATTTTTATTTTGATTTAAAGAAAAATGTATATGCTCTGATTTGGTACCAAGGTGATTTTGTATCTTGTTGTTTTAAGGATAAAAATTGGCTTCAGGTCATGCATGGTGTGAGGCTCCAAATGTGTTTCATCTGTGCTATTTTCTTCAGTCTGAGTAAGGGAGATAAATCCTCAATAGCTAAAGAAATATTGGGAGCCTGGGGACAGGGTTTTGGGGATTTGGTGACAGTTGATTGGGAATTCTCAGGTGCAAATTTGAAAGGGATCTGACATCTTTAGAGTCTCTTCAAGGTATCACACCGGTAATCGGCCAATCAAAATGAACTTAGAATTGTAGTTCCATATATACTTCAGAATTTTTTTTTTCCTTGAGTGCATTTTTACATTTTCCTTTACTCAGTTTTAAAATTTTTTGTACCACTGAGTAGGATATTTCATGTACTTTGTTAGGTGATGATCTTTTTTCACAGGGACTACTTCTTTCAGGGCACATGCAGCAGCTTCCTGGGGAGTGTGCAGTCTGTTTACATACAAATGGAAAACACGTGGTTTTGAGGGTAGACCTGTTTGGAGCTAGATATTTTGAGAAAATGCAGTATCGCTTGCCCTTTTTATGGTGTTAGCTGATGAGATAGGTAACAAATAACATTTCCTCCGAATATTTTGTCATGAGGAATACAAACTGATTTTTAAGAATTTTTTCCCCTCTATAGTGCTATATAGTGAAAACAATTACCGGTGTGATACCTTGAAGGGCTGTGTGTTAAATTGTAAAAATGCATGCAGATGCAAGTTTTCAGTATTTTATGTCAAATCTTGATGACAGAAATTAGTTTCTGCAGTCTGAAGATAGAAAAATGCTTTTAAAATTTTGTAATGAAAAAAATATGAAAAATGATGATTTTTGGTGTGGAAAAAATTTAATTTTCAATATATGATAATACAAACCTTTTGAAATGGATGATATGAAGTCACTGGAGCTTAGAATATTGGTTTCTGTGTTCTAGATGCTGTAAAAGTGTGCAGATCAGTTGTCGCAGTCAAATATGGTGCCCCCAGACTTTGTCGTAAGAGTACGCAGTGACTAGTTTTTCATCGAATGACCAATATTTAGGTTTACGGGCAAGTTACAGAATTAGGCGACAAGTGCGAAACAATGCGAAGAAGAACATGAACACTCTAACGAAGGATTATTTTGACAAAAACTTTAATTTTTTTGATTTTTGCTCACCTTATGTGAGATTTCATTTCATTTCCTACATAGTCATGATTCAAGGAATGAGAGGATTTGGACAAATATGTGCTATGTGTATGTCTATTTTACATTGAATTATCCATTTGTAATAATTTAAGGCAAAAACATGCTTTAACACCATTTACAAGATCACACAGATGCATATTTTGTGTAGAAAAGAGGTTTCATGCATTTAGTTGAGAAGGTCATTATGAGTCAAGTGTATATACTATCATCATGATTGAATCTAGGAGCTTTTCATGGTTTTCATCCTTAAAAACTGATGAATTTCAGTTTACCAGAAAATGTTTCTATGCATTATAGCCAAAAAATCAGTTTCTTCCCACATTTTGAGGGGAGTTCCTTATTTACAAAATACAAATACTGATATTTATGTTTGAATGACCTAAGATATTGAAACATTAGTCATTGTTAAAATGTTTAGAAGGAGATATTACTATTTTTTATATGGTAACCTCAGCACACCTGTCCTATTCTTAGTAATGAAAGTCAAAATTTGAATGAAATCATTTCATGTAACATGTATGGGTACAATATAGATGCCCCACCCATATCCACAACTATGGGGGTTGGTATGATTCTTTTTTTAGTATTGTGATATGGCATGCACTTATGTGATTTCTCTTGTAAATATGCATAAGAAATGCATTGCCTTATTGAATTACTCCATGTATATGCTTATTGCTCTTGCTGTAAATTATCTAACATGTGTCAATCATCATTGATCAGTAATTCTCTTCAAATTCTATAGGGATGGCCTGATGAGGGGTATAATTAAGTGTGTCCAATTGAAATTTCATGGCTACTTTTGCTCTACAGATAGAATGTTACATAAATCACAGAATGAAGTTGCATCCCAGTTGTTTCTTTTACATTTCTTATCATCAAAGCAAGATTTATGGTTGTCAGAGCAGATCTGAGCTCCATTACATGCTGATATCATTTTGGCTGTCCTGTGTTACAATGCTGCTTTTAGATAAAAGTGAGTATGGCAGTGTGTAGACAAGTAAACAGGCTTTACCTGATATATAAATTTACCAGATACAGATTTCATTTTTGACCTGATAATTCACAATACAGTTATGAAATGTGTGAACAATAGGGGTCAATTTCTTTTTTGTTATGCAATGATTGCATAATGAAGTGACTCTAATGGAGTATTTTTATTTTGATTTAAAGAAAAATGTATATGCTCTGATTTGGTACCAAGGTGATTTTGTATCTTGTTGTTTTAAGGATAAAAATTGGCTTCAGGTCATGCATGGTGTGAGGCTCCAAATGTGTTTCATCTGTGCTATTTTCTTCAGTCTGAGTAAGGGAGATAAATCCTCAATAGCTAAAGAAATATTGGGAGCCTGGGGACAGGGTTTTGGGGATTTGGTGACAGTTGATTGGGAATTCTCAGGTGCAAATTTGAAAGGGATCTGACATCTTTAGAGTCTCTTCAAGGTATCACACCGGTAATCGGCCAATCAAAATGAACTTAGAATTGTAGTTCCATATATACTTCAGAATTTTTTTTTTCCTTGAGTGCATTTTTACATTTTCCTTTACTCAGTTTTAAAATTTTTTGTACCACTGAGTAGGATATTTCATGTACTTTGTTAGGTGATGATCTTTTTTCACAGGGACTACTTCTTTCAGGGCACATGCAGCAGCTTCCTGGGGAGCGTGCAGTCTGTTTACATACAAATGGAAAACACGTGGTTTTGAGGGTAGACCTGTTTGGAGCTAGATATTTTGAGAAAATGCAGTATCGCTTGCCCTTTTTATGGTGTTAGCTGATGAGATAGGTAACAAATAACATTTCCTCCGAATATTTTGTCATGAGGAATACAAACTGATTTTTAAGAATTTTTTCCCCTCTATAGTGCTATATAGTGAAAACAATTACCGGTGTGATACCTTGAAGGGCTGTGTGTTAAATTGTAAAAATGCATGCAGATGCAAGTTTTCAGTATTTTATGTCAAATCTTGATGACAGAAATTAGTTTCTGCAGTCTGAAGATAGAAAAATGCTTTTAAAATTTTGTAATGAAAAAAATATGAAAAATGATGATTTTTGGTGTGGAAAAAATTTAATTTTCAATATATGATAATACAAACCTTTTGAAATGGATGATATGAAGTCACTGGAGCTTAGAATATTGGTTTCTGTGTTCTAGATGCTGTAAAAGTGTGCAGATCAGTTGTCGCAGTCAAATATGGTGCCCCCAGACTTTGTCGTAAGAGTACGCAGTGACTAGTTTTTCATCGAATGACCAATATTTAGGTT
The DNA here is from genome assembly GCF_963853765.1 of Magallana gigas. Lineage (NCBI taxonomy): Eukaryota > Metazoa > Mollusca > Bivalvia > Ostreida > Ostreidae > Magallana > Magallana gigas. The sequence continues at coordinate 55,656,858 of NC_088858.1, read as the reverse complement.
TACGGGCAAGTTACAGAATTAGGCGACAAGTGCGAAACAATGCGAAGAAGAACATGAACACTCTAACGAAGGATTATTTTGACAAAAACTTTAATTTTTTTGATTTTTGCTCACTTTATGTGAGATTTCATTTCATTTCCTACATAGTCATGATTCAAGGAATGAGAGGATTTGGACAAATATGTGCTATGTGTATGTCTATTTTACATTGAATTATCCATTTGTAATAATTTAAGGCAAAAACATGCTTTAACACCATTTACAAGATCACACAGATGCATATTTTGTGTAGAAAAGAGGTTTCATGCATTTAGTTGAGAAGGTCATTATGAGTCAAGTGTATATACTATCATCATGATTGAATCTAGGAGCTTTTCATGGTTTTCATCCTTAAAAACTGATGAATTTCAGTTTACCAGAAAATGTTTCTATGCATTATAGCCAAAAAATCAGTTTCTTCCCACATTTTGAGGGGAGTTCCTTATTTACAAAATACAAATACTGATATTTATGTTTGAATGACCTAAGATATTGAAACATTAGTCATTGTTAAAATGTTTAGAAGGAGATATTACTATTTTTTATATGGTAACCTCAGCACACCTGTCCTATTCTTAGTAATGAAAGTCAAAATTTGAATGAAATCATTTCATGTAACATGTATGGGTACAATATAGATGCCCCACCCATATCCACAACTATGGGGGTTGGTATGATTCTTTTTTTAGTATTGTGATATGGCATGCACTTATGTGATTTCTCTTGTAAATATGCATAAGAAATGCATTGCCTTATTGAATTACTCCATGTATATGCTTATTGCTCTTGCTGTAAATTATCTAACATGTGTCAATCATCATTGATCAGTAATTCTCTTCAAATTCTATAGGGATGGCCTGATGAGGGGTATAATTAAGTGTGTCCAATTGAAATTTCATGGCTACTTTTGCTCTACAGATAGAATGTTACATAAATCACAGAATGAAGTTGCATCCCAGTTGTTTCTTTTACATTTCTTATCATCAAAGCAAGATTTATGGTTGTCAGAGCAGATCTGAGCTCCATTACATGCTGATATCATTTTGGCTGTCCTGTGTTACAATGCTGCTTTTAGATAAAAGTGAGTATGGCAGTGTGTAGACAAGTAAACAGGCTTTACCTGATATATAAATTTACCAGATACAGATTTCATTTTTGACCTGATAATTCACAATACAGTTATGAAATGTGTGAACAATAGGGGTCAATTTCTTTTTTGTTATGCAATGATTGCATAATGAAGTGACTCTAATGGAGTATTTTTATTTTGATTTAAAGAAAAATGTATATGCTCTGATTTGGTACCAAGGTGATTTTGTATCTTGTTGTTTTAAGGATAAAAATTGGCTTCAGGTCATGCATGGTGTGAGGCTCCAAATGTGTTTCATCTGTGCTATTTTCTTCAGTCTGAGTAAGGGAGATAAATCCTCAATAGCTAAAGAAATATTGGGAGCCTGGGGACAGGGTTTTGGGGATTTGGTGACAGTTGATTGGGAATTCTCAGGTGCAAATTTGAAAGGGATCTGACATCTTTAGAGTCTCTTCAAGGTATCACACCGGTAATCGGCCAATCAAAATGAACTTAGAATTGTAGTTCCATATATACTTCAGAATTTTTTTTTTCCTTGAGTGCATTTTTACATTTTCCTTTACTCAGTTTTAAAATTTTTTGTACCACTGAGTAGGATATTTCATGTACTTTGTTAGGTGATGATCTTTTTTCACAGGGACTACTTCTTTCAGGGCACATGCAGCAGCTTCCTGGGGAGTGTGCAGTCTGTTTACATACAAATGGAAAACACGTGGTTTTGAGGGTAGACCTGTTTGGAGCTAGATATTTTGAGAAAATGCAGTATCGCTTGCCCTTTTTATGGTGTTAGCTGATGAGATAGGTAACAAATAACATTTCCTCCGAATATTTTGTCATGAGGAATACAAACTGATTTTTAAGAATTTTTTCCCCTCTATAGTGCTATATAGTGAAAACAATTACCGGTGTGATACCTTGAAGGGCTGTGTGTTAAATTGTAAAAATGCATGCAGATGCAAGTTTTCAGTATTTTATGTCAAATCTTGATGACAGAAATTAGTTTCTGCAGTCTGAAGATAGAAAAATGCTTTTAAAATTTTGTAATGAAAAAAATATGAAAAATGATGATTTTTGGTGTGGAAAAAATTTAATTTTCAATATATGATAATACAAACCTTTTGAAATGGATGATATGAAGTCACTGGAGCTTAGAATATTGGTTTCTGTGTTCTAGATGCTGTAAAAGTGTGCAGATCAGTTGTCGCAGTCAAATATGGTGCCCCCAGACTTTGTCGTAAGAGTACGCAGTGACTAGTTTTTCATCGAATGACCAATATTTAGGTTTACGGGCAAGTTACAGAATTAGGCGACAAGTGCGAAACAATGCGAAGAAGAACATGAACACTCTAACGAAGGATTATTTTGACAAAAACTTTAATTTTTTTGATTTTTGCTCACCTTATGTGAGATTTCATTTCATTTCCTACATAGTCATGATTCAAGGAATGAGAGGATTTGGACAAATATGTGCTATGTGTATGTCTATTTTACATTGAATTATCCATTTGTAATAATTTAAGGCAAAAACATGCTTTAACACCATTTACAAGATCACACAGATGCATATTTTGTGTAGAAAAGAGGTTTCATGCATTTAGTTGAGAAGGTCATTATGAGTCAAGTGTATATACTATCATCATGATTGAATCTAGGAGCTTTTCATGGTTTTCATCCTTAAAAACTGATGAATTTCAGTTTACCAGAAAATGTTTCTATGCATTATAGCCAAAAAATCAGTTTCTTCCCACATTTTGAGGGGAGTTCCTTATTTACAAAATACAAATACTGATATTTATGTTTGAATGACCTAAGATATTGAAACATTAGTCATTGTTAAAATGTTTAGAAGGAGATATTACTATTTTTTATATGGTAACCTCAGCACACCTGTCCTATTCTTAGTAATGAAAGTCAAAATTTGAATGAAATCATTTCATGTAACATGTATGGGTACAATATAGATGCCCCACCCATATCCACAACTATGGGGGTTGGTATGATTCTTTTTTTAGTATTGTGATATGGCATGCACTTATGTGATTTCTCTTGTAAATATGCATAAGAAATGCATTGCCTTATTGAATTACTCCATGTATATGCTTATTGCTCTTGCTGTAAATTATCTAACATGTGTCAATCATCATTGATCAGTAATTCTCTTCAAATTCTATAGGGATGGCCTGATGAGGGGTATAATTAAGTGTGTCCAATTGAAATTTCATGGCTACTTTTGCTCTACAGATAGAATGTTACATAAATCACAGAATGAAGTTGCATCCCAGTTGTTTCTTTTACATTTCTTATCATCAAAGCAAGATTTATGGTTGTCAGAGCAGATCTGAGCTCCATTACATGCTGATATCATTTTGGCTGTCCTGTGTTACAATGCTGCTTTTAGATAAAAGTGAGTATGGCAGTGTGTAGACAAGTAAACAGGCTTTACCTGATATATAAATTTACCAGATACAGATTTCATTTTTGACCTGATAATTCACAATACAGTTATGAAATGTGTGAACAATAGGGGTCAATTTCTTTTTTGTTATGCAATGATTGCATAATGAAGTGACTCTAATGGAGTATTTTTATTTTGATTTAAAGAAAAATGTATATGCTCTGATTTGGTACCAAGGTGATTTTGTATCTTGTTGTTTTAAGGATAAAAATTGGCTTCAGGTCATGCATGGTGTGAGGCTCCAAATGTGTTTCATCTGTGCTATTTTCTTCAGTCTGAGTAAGGGAGATAAATCCTCAATAGCTAAAGAAATATTGGGAGCCTGGGGACAGGGTTTTGGGGATTTGGTGACAGTTGATTGGGAATTCTCAGGTGCAAATTTGAAAGGGATCTGACATCTTTAGAGTCTCTTCAAGGTATCACACCGGTAATCGGCCAATCAAAATGAACTTAGAATTGTAGTTCCATATATACTTCAGAATTTTTTTTTTCCTTGAGTGCATTTTTACATTTTCCTTTACTCAGTTTTAAAATTTTTTGTACCACTGAGTAGGATATTTCATGTACTTTGTTAGGTGATGATCTTTTTTCACAGGGACTACTTCTTTCAGGGCACATGCAGCAGCTTCCTGGGGAGCGTGCAGTCTGTTTACATACAAATGGAAAACACGTGGTTTTGAGGGTAGACCTGTTTGGAGCTAGATATTTTGAGAAAATGCAGTATCGCTTGCCCTTTTTATGGTGTTAGCTGATGAGATAGGTAACAAATAACATTTCCTCCGAATATTTTGTCATGAGGAATACAAACTGATTTTTAAGAATTTTTTCCCCTCTATAGTGCTATATAGTGAAAACAATTACCGGTGTGATACCTTGAAGGGCTGTGTGTTAAATTGTAAAAATGCATGCAGATGCAAGTTTTCAGTATTTTATGTCAAATCTTGATGACAGAAATTAGTTTCTGCAGTCTGAAGATAGAAAAATGCTTTTAAAATTTTGTAATGAAAAAAATATGAAAAATGATGATTTTTGGTGTGGAAAAAATTTAATTTTCAATATATGATAATACAAACCTTTTGAAATGGATGATATGAAGTCACTGGAGCTTAGAATATTGGTTTCTGTGTTCTAGATGCTGTAAAAGTGTGCAGATCAGTTGTCGCAGTCAAATATGGTGCCCCCAGACTTTGTCGTAAGAGTACGCAGTGACTAGTTTTTCATCGAATGACCAATATTTAGGTTTACGGGCAAGTTACAGAATTAGGCGACAAGTGCGAAACAATGCGAAGAAGAACATGAACACTCTAACGAAGGATTATTTTGACAAAAACTTTAATTTTTTTGATTTTTGCTCACCTTATGTGAGATTTCATTTCATTTCCTACATAGTCATGATTCAAGGAATGAGAGGATTTGGACAAATATGTGCTATGTGTATGTCTATTTTACATTGAATTATCCATTTGTAATAATTTAAGGCAAAAACATGCTTTAACACCATTTACAAGATCACACAGATGCATATTTTGTGTAGAAAAGAGGTTTCATGCATTTAGTTGAGAAGGTCATTATGAGTCAAGTGTATATACTATCATCATGATTGAATCTAGGAGCTTTTCATGGTTTTCATCCTTAAAAACTGATGAATTTCAGTTTACCAGAAAATGTTTCTATGCATTATAGCCAAAAAATCAGTTTCTTCCCACATTTTGAGGGGAGTTCCTTATTTACAAAATACAAATACTGATATTTATGTTTGAATGACCTAAGATATTGAAACATTAGTCATTGTTAAAATGTTTAGAAGGAGATATTACTATTTTTTATATGGTAACCTCAGCACACCTGTCCTATTCTTAGTAATGAAAGTCAAAATTTGAATGAAATCATTTCATGTAACATGTATGGGTACAATATAGATGCCCCACCCATATCCACAACTATGGGGGTTGGTATGATTCTTTTTTTAGTATTGTGATATGGCATGCACTTATGTGATTTCTCTTGTAAATATGCATAAGAAATGCATTGCCTTATTGAATTACTCCATGTATATGCTTATTGCTCTTGCTGTAAATTATCTAACATGTGTCAATCATCATTGATCAGTAATTCTCTTCAAATTCTATAGGGATGGCCTGATGAGGGGTATAATTAAGTGTGTCCAATTGAAATTTCATGGCTACTTTTGCTCTACAGATAGAATGTTACATAAATCACAGAATGAAGTTGCATCCCAGTTGTTTCTTTTACATTTCTTATCATCAAAGCAAGATTTATGGTTGTCAGAGCAGATCTGAGCTCCATTACATGCTGATATCATTTTGGCTGTCCTGTGTTACAATGCTGCTTTTAGATAAAAGTGAGTATGGCAGTGTGTAGACAAGTAAACAGGCTTTACCTGATATATAAATTTACCAGATACAGATTTCATTTTTGACCTGATAATTCACAATACAGTTATGAAATGTGTGAACAATAGGGGTCAATTTCTTTTTTGTTATGCAATGATTGCATAATGAAGTGACTCTAATGGAGTATTTTTATTTTGATTTAAAGAAAAATGTATATGCTCTGATTTGGTACCAAGGTGATTTTGTATCTTGTTGTTTTAAGGATAAAAATTGGCTTCAGGTCATGCATGGTGTGAGGCTCCAAATGTGTTTCATCTGTGCTATTTTCTTCAGTCTGAGTAAGGGAGATAAATCCTCAATAGCTAAAGAAATATTGGGAGCCTGGGGACAGGGTTTTGGGGATTTGGTGACAGTTGATTGGGAATTCTCAGGTGCAAATTTGAAAGGGATCTGACATCTTTAGAGTCTCTTCAAGGTATCACACCGGTAATCGGCCAATCAAAATGAACTTAGAATTGTAGTTCCATATATACTTCAGAATTTTTTTTTTCCTTGAGTGCATTTTTACATTTTCCTTTACTCAGTTTTAAAATTTTTTGTACCACTGAGTAGGATATTTCATGTACTTTGTTAGGTGATGATCTTTTTTCACAGGGACTACTTCTTTCAGGGCACATGCAGCAGCTTCCTGGGGAGTGTGCAGTCTGTTTACATACAAATGGAAAACACGTGGTTTTGAGGGTAGACCTGTTTGGAGCTAGATATTTTGAGAAAATGCAGTATCGCTTGCCCTTTTTATGGTGTTAGCTGATGAGATAGGTAACAAATAACATTTCCTCCGAATATTTTGTCATGAGGAATACAAACTGATTTTTAAGAATTTTTTCCCCTCTATAGTGCTATATAGTGAAAACAATTACCGGTGTGATACCTTGAAGGGCTGTGTGTTAAATTGTAAAAATGCATGCAGATGCAAGTTTTCAGTATTTTATGTCAAATCTTGATGACAGAAATTAGTTTCTGCAGTCTGAAGATAGAAAAATGCTTTTAAAATTTTGTAATGAAAAAAATATGAAAAATGATGATTTTTGGTGTGGAAAAAATTTAATTTTCAATATATGATAATACAAACCTTTTGAAATGGATGATATGAAGTCACTGGAGCTTAGAATATTGGTTTCTGTGTTCTAGATGCTGTAAAAGTGTGCAGATCAGTTGTCGCAGTCAAATATGGTGCCCCCAGACTTTGTCGTAAGAGTACGCAGTGACTAGTTTTTCATCGAATGACCAATATTTAGGTTTACGGGCAAGTTACAGAATTAGGCGACAAGTGCGAAACAATGCGAAGAAGAACATGAACACTCTAACGAAGGATTATTTTGACAAAAACTTTAATTTTTTTGATTTTTGCTCACCTTATGTGAGATTTCATTTCATTTCCTACATAGTCATGATTCAAGGAATGAGAGGATTTGGACAAATATGTGCTATGTGTATGTCTATTTTACATTGAATTATCCATTTGTAATAATTTAAGGCAAAAACATGCTTTAACACCATTTACAAGATCACACAGATGCATATTTTGTGTAGAAAAGAGGTTTCATGCATTTAGTTGAGAAGGTCATTATGAGTCAAGTGTATATACTATCATCATGATTGAATCTAGGAGCTTTTCATGGTTTTCATCCTTAAAAACTGATGAATTTCAGTTTACCAGAAAATGTTTCTATGCATTATAGCCAAAAAATCAGTTTCTTCCCACATTTTGAGGGGAGTTCCTTATTTACAAAATACAAATACTGATATTTATGTTTGAATGACCTAAGATATTGAAACATTAGTCATTGTTAAAATGTTTAGAAGGAGATATTACTATTTTTTATATGGTAACCTCAGCACACCTGTCCTATTCTTAGTAATGAAAGTCAAAATTTGAATGAAATCATTTCATGTAACATGTATGGGTACAATATAGATGCCCCACCCATATCCACAACTATGGGGGTTGGTATGATTCTTTTTTTAGTATTGTGATATGGCATGCACTTATGTGATTTCTCTTGTAAATATGCATAAGAAATGCATTGCCTTATTGAATTACTCCATGTATATGCTTATTGCTCTTGCTGTAAATTATCTAACATGTGTCAATCATCATTGATCAGTAATTCTCTTCAAATTCTATAGGGATGGCCTGATGAGGGGTATAATTAAGTGTGTCCAATTGAAATTTCATGGCTACTTTTGCTCTACAGATAGAATGTTACATAAATCACAGAATGAAGTTGCATCCCAGTTGTTTCTTTTACATTTCTTATCATCAAAGCAAGATTTATGGTTGTCAGAGCAGATCTGAGCTCCATTACATGCTGATATCATTTTGGCTGTCCTGTGTTACAATGCTGCTTTTAGATAAAAGTGAGTATGGCAGTGTGTAGACAAGTAAACAGGCTTTACCTGATATATAAATTTACCAGATACAGATTTCATTTTTGACCTGATAATTCACAATACAGTTATGAAATGTGTGAACAATAGGGGTCAATTTCTTTTTTGTTATGCAATGATTGCATAATGAAGTGACTCTAATGGAGTATTTTTATTTTGATTTAAAGAAAAATGTATATGCTCTGATTTGGTACCAAGGTGATTTTGTATCTTGTTGTTTTAAGGATAAAAATTGGCTTCAGGTCATGCATGGTGTGAGGCTCCAAATGTGTTTCATCTGTGCTATTTTCTTCAGTCTGAGTAAGGGAGATAAATCCTCAATAGCTAAAGAAATATTGGGAGCCTGGGGACAGGGTTTTGGGGATTTGGTGACAGTTGATTGGGAATTCTCAGGTGCAAATTTGAAAGGGATCTGACATCTTTAGAGTCTCTTCAAGGTATCACACCGGTAATCGGCCAATCAAAATGAACTTAGAATTGTAGTTCCATATATACTTCAGAATTTTTTTTTTCCTTGAGTGCATTTTTACATTTTCCTTTACTCAGTTTTAAAATTTTTTGTACCACTGAGTAGGATATTTCATGTACTTTGTTAGGTGATGATCTTTTTTCACAGGGACTACTTCTTTCAGGGCACATGCAGCAGCTTCCTGGGGAGCGTGCAGTCTGTTTACATACAAATGGAAAACACGTGGTTTTGAGGGTAGACCTGTTTGGAGCTAGATATTTTGAGAAAATGCAGTATCGCTTGCCCTTTTTATGGTGTTAGCTGATGAGATAGGTAACAAATAACATTTCCTCCGAATATTTTGTCATGAGGAATACAAACTGATTTTTAAGAATTTTTTCCCCTCTATAGTGCTATATAGTGAAAACAATTACCGGTGTGATACCTTGAAGGGCTGTGTGTTAAATTGTAAAAATGCATGCAGATGCAAGTTTTCAGTATTTTATGTCAAATCTTGATGACAGAAATTAGTTTCTGCAGTCTGAAGATAGAAAAATGCTTTTAAAATTTTGTAATGAAAAAAATATGAAAAATGATGATTTTTGGTGTGGAAAAAATTTAATTTTCAATATATGATAATACAAACCTTTTGAAATGGATGATATGAAGTCACTGGAGCTTAGAATATTGGTTTCTGTGTTCTAGATGCTGTAAAAGTGTGCAGATCAGTTGTCGCAGTCAAATATGGTGCCCCCAGACTTTGTCGTAAGAGTACGCAGTGACTAGTTTTTCATCGAATGACCAATATTTAGGTTTACGGGCAAGTTACAGAATTAGGCGACAAGTGCGAAACAATGCGAAGAAGAACATGAACACTCTAACGAAGGATTATTTTGACAAAAACTTTAATTTTTTTGATTTTTGCTCACCTTATGTGAGATTTCATTTCATTTCCTACATAGTCATGATTCAAGGAATGAGAGGATTTGGACAAATATGTGCTATGTGTATGTCTATTTTACATTGAATTATCCATTTGTAATAATTTAAGGCAAAAACATGCTTTAACACCATTTACAAGATCACACAGATGCATATTTTGTGTAGAAAAGAGGTTTCATGCATTTAGTTGAGAAGGTCATTATGAGTCAAGTGTATATACTATCATCATGATTGAATCTAGGAGCTTTTCATGGTTTTCATCCTTAAAAACTGATGAATTTCAGTTTACCAGAAAATGTTTCTATGCATTATAGCCAAAAAATCAGTTTCTTCCCACATTTTGAGGGGAGTTCCTTATTTACAAAATACAAATACTGATATTTATGTTTGAATGACCTAAGATATTGAAACATTAGTCATTGTTAAAATGTTTAGAAGGAGATATTACTATTTTTTATATGGTAACCTCAGCACACCTGTCCTATTCTTAGTAATGAAAGTCAAAATTTGAATGAAATCATTTCATGTAACATGTATGGGTACAATATAGATGCCCCACCCATATCCACAACTATGGGGGTTGGTATGATTCTTTTTTTAGTATTGTGATATGGCATGCACTTATGTGATTTCTCTTGTAAATATGCATAAGAAATGCATTGCCTTATTGAATTACTCCATGTATATGCTTATTGCTCTTGCTGTAAATTATCTAACATGTGTCAATCATCATTGATCAGTAATTCTCTTCAAATTCTATAGGGATGGCCTGATGAGGGGTATAATTAAGTGTGTCCAATTGAAATTTCATGGCTACTTTTGCTCTACAGATAGAATGTTACATAAATCACAGAATGAAGTTGCATCCCAGTTGTTTCTTTTACATTTCTTATCATCAAAGCAAGATTTATGGTTGTCAGAGCAGATCTGAGCTCCATTACATGCTGATATCATTTTGGCTGTCCTGTGTTACAATGCTGCTTTTAGATAAAAGTGAGTATGGCAGTGTGTAGACAAGTAAACAGGCTTTACCTGATATATAAATTTACCAGATACAGATTTCATTTTTGACCTGATAATTCACAATACAGTTATGAAATGTGTGAACAATAGGGGTCAATTTCTTTTTTGTTATGCAATGATTGCATAATGAAGTGACTCTAATGGAGTATTTTTATTTTGATTTAAAGAAAAATGTATATGCTCTGATTTGGTACCAAGGTGATTTTGTATCTTGTTGTTTTAAGGATAAAAATTGGCTTCAGGTCATGCATGGTGTGAGGCTCCAAATGTGTTTCATCTGTGCTATTTTCTTCAGTCTGAGTAAGGGAGATAAATCCTCAATAGCTAAAGAAATATTGGGAGCCTGGGGACAGGGTTTTGGGGATTTGGTGACAGTTGATTGGGAATTCTCAGGTGCAAATTTGAAAGGGATCTGACATCTTTAGAGTCTCTTCAAGGTATCACACCGGTAATCGGCCAATCAAAATGAACTTAGAATTGTAGTTCCATATATACTTCAGAATTTTTTTTTTCCTTGAGTGCATTTTTACATTTTCCTTTACTCAGTTTTAAAATTTTTTGTACCACTGAGTAGGATATTTCATGTACTTTGTTAGGTGATGATCTTTTTTCACAGGGACTACTTCTTTCAGGGCACATGCAGCAGCTTCCTGGGGAGTGTGCAGTCTGTTTACATACAAATGGAAAACACGTGGTTTTGAGGGTAGACCTGTTTGGAGCTAGATATTTTGAGAAAATGCAGTATCGCTTGCCCTTTTTATGGTGTTAGCTGATGAGATAGGTAACAAATAACATTTCCTCCGAATATTTTGTCATGAGGAATACAAACTGATTTTTAAGAATTTTTTCCCCTCTATAGTGCTATATAGTGAAAACAATTACCGGTGTGATACCTTGAAGGGCTGTGTGTTAAATTGTAAAAATGCATGCAGATGCAAGTTTTCAGTATTTTATGTCAAATCTTGATGACAGAAATTAGTTTCTGCAGTCTGAAGATAGAAAAATGCTTTTAAAATTTTGTAATGAAAAAAATATGAAAAATGATGATTTTTGGTGTGGAAAAAATTTAATTTTCAATATATGATAATACAAACCTTTTGAAATGGATGATATGAAGTCACTGGAGCTTAGAATATTGGTTTCTGTGTTCTAGATGCTGTAAAAGTGTGCAGATCAGTTGTCGCAGTCAAATATGGTGCCCCCAGACTTTGTCGTAAGAGTACGCAGTGACTAGTTTTTCATCGAATGACCAATATTTAGGTTTACGGGCAAGTTACAGAATTAGGCGACAAGTGCGAAACAATGCGAAGAAGAACATGAACACTCTAACGAAGGATTATTTTGACAAAAACTTTAATTTTTTTGATTTTTGCTCACCTTATGTGAGATTTCATTTCATTTCCTACATAGTCATGATTCAAGGAATGAGAGGATTTGGACAAATATGTGCTATGTGTATGTCTATTTTACATTGAATTATCCATTTGTAATAATTTAAGGCAAAAACATGCTTTAACACCATTTACAAGATCACACAGATGCATATTTTGTGTAGAAAAGAGGTTTCATGCATTTAGTTGAGAAGGTCATTATGAGTCAAGTGTATATACTATCATCATGATTGAATCTAGGAGCTTTTCATGGTTTTCATCCTTAAAAACTGATGAATTTCAGTTTACCAGAAAATGTTTCTATGCATTATAGCCAAAAAATCAGTTTCTTCCCACATTTTGAGGGGAGTTCCTTATTTACAAAATACAAATACTGATATTTATGTTTGAATGACCTAAGATATTGAAACATTAGTCATTGTTAAAATGTTTAGAAGGAGATATTACTATTTTTTATATGGTAACCTCAGCACACCTGTCCTATTCTTAGTAATGAAAGTCAAAATTTGAATGAAATCATTTCATGTAACATGTATGGGTACAATATAGATGCCCCACCCATATCCACAACTATGGGGGTTGGTATGATTCTTTTTTTAGTATTGTGATATGGCATGCACTTATGTGATTTCTCTTGTAAATATGCATAAGAAATGCATTGCCTTATTGAATTACTCCATGTATATGCTTATTGCTCTTGCTGTAAATTATCTAACATGTGTCAATCATCATTGATCAGTAATTCTCTTCAAATTCTATAGGGATGGCCTGATGAGGGGTATAATTAAGTGTGTCCAATTGAAATTTCATGGCTACTTTTGCTCTACAGATAGAATGTTACATAAATCACAGAATGAAGTTGCATCCCAGTTGTTTCTTTTACATTTCTTATCATCAAAGCAAGATTTATGGTTGTCAGAGCAGATCTGAGCTCCATTACATGCTGATATCATTTTGGCTGTCCTGTGTTACAATGCTGCTTTTAGATAAAAGTGAGTATGGCAGTGTGTAGACAAGTAAACAGGCTTTACCTGATATATAAATTTACCAGATACAGATTTCATTTTTGACCTGATAATTCACAATACAGTTATGAAATGTGTGAACAATAGGGGTCAATTTCTTTTTTGTTATGCAATGATTGCATAATGAAGTGACTCTAATGGAGTATTTTTATTTTGATTTAAAGAAAAATGTATATGCTCTGATTTGGTACCAAGGTGATTTTGTATCTTGTTGTTTTAAGGATAAAAATTGGCTTCAGGTCATGCATGGTGTGAGGCTCCAAATGTGTTTCATCTGTGCTATTTTCTTCAGTCTGAGTAAGGGAGATAAATCCTCAATAGCTAAAGAAATATTGGGAGCCTGGGGACAGGGTTTTGGGGATTTGGTGACAGTTGATTGGGAATTCTCAGGTGCAAATTTGAAAGGGATCTGACATCTTTAGAGTCTCTTCAAGGGCTGTGTGTTAAATTGTAAAAATGCATGCAGATGCAAGTTTTCAGTATTTTATGTCAAATCTTGATGACAGAAATTAGTTTCTGCAGTCTGAAGATAGAAAAATGCTTTTAAAATTTTGTAATGAAAAAAATATGAAAAATGATGATTTTTGGTGTGGAAAAAATTTAATTTTCAATATATGATAATACAAACCTTTTGAAATGGATGATATGAAGTCACTGGAGCTTAGAATATTGGTTTCTGTGTTCTAGATGCTGTAAAAGTGTGCAGATCAGTTGTCGCAGTCAAATATGGTGCCCCCAGACTTTGTCGTAAGAGTACGCAGTGACTAGTTTTTCATCGAATGACCAATATTTAGGTTTACGGGCAAGTTACAGAATTAGGCGACAAGTGCGAAACAATGCGAAGAAGAACATGAACACTCTAACGAAGGATTATTTTGACAAAAACTTTAATTTTTTTGATTTTTGCTCACCTTATGTGAGATTTCATTTCATTTCCTACATAGTCATGATTCAAGGAATGAGAGGATTTGGACAAATATGTGCTATGTGTATGTCTATTTTACATTGAATTATCCATTTGTAATAATTTAAGGCAAAAACATGCTTTAACACCATTTACAAGATCACACAGATGCATATTTTGTGTAGAAAAGAGGTTTCATGCATTTAGTTGAGAAGGTCATTATGAGTCAAGTGTATATACTATCATCATGATTGAATCTAGGAGCTTTTCATGGTTTTCATCCTTAAAAACTGATGAATTTCAGTTTACCAGAAAATGTTTCTATGCATTATAGCCAAAAAATCAGTTTCTTCCCACATTTTGAGGGGAGTTCCTTATTTACAAAATACAAATACTGATATTTATGTTTGAATGACCTAAGATATTGAAACATTAGTCATTGTTAAAATGTTTAGAAGGAGATATTACTATTTTTTATATGGTAACCTCAGCACACCTGTCCTATTCTTAGTAATGAAAGTCAAAATTTGAATGAAATCATTTCATGTAACATGTATGGGTACAATATAGATGCCCCACCCATATCCACAACTATGGGGGTTGGTATGATTCTTTTTTTAGTATTGTGATATGGCATGCACTTATGTGATTTCTCTTGTAAATATGCATAAGAAATGCATTGCCTTATTGAATTACTCCATGTATATGCTTATTGCTCTTGCTGTAAATTATCTAACATGTGTCAATCATCATTGATCAGTAATTCTCTTCAAATTCTATAGGGATGGCCTGATGAGGGGTATAATTAAGTGTGTCCAATTGAAATTTCATGGCTACTTTTGCTCTACAGATAGAATGTTACATAAATCACAGAATGAAGTTGCATCCCAGTTGTTTCTTTTACATTTCTTATCATCAAAGCAAGATTTATGGTTGTCAGAGCAGATCTGAGCTCCATTACATGCTGATATCATTTTGGCTGTCCTGTGTTACAATGCTGCTTTTAGATAAAAGTGAGTATGGCAGTGTGTAGACAAGTAAACAGGCTTTACCTGATATATAAATTTACCAGATACAGATTTCATTTTTGACCTGATAATTCACAATACAGTTATGAAATGTGTGAACAATAGGGGTCAATTTCTTTTTTGTTATGCAATGATTGCATAATGAAGTGACTCTAATGGAGTATTTTTATTTTGATTTAAAGAAAAATGTATATGCTCTGATTTGGTACCAAGGTGATTTTGTATCTTGTTGTTTTAAGGATAAAAATTGGCTTCAGGTCATGCATGGTGTGAGGCTCCAAATGTGTTTCATCTGTGCTATTTTCTTCAGTCTGAGTAAGGGAGATAAATCCTCAATAGCTAAAGAAATATTGGGAGCCTGGGGACAGGGTTTTGGGGATTTGGTGACAGTTGATTGGGAATTCTCAGGTGCAAATTTGAAAGGGATCTGACATCTTTAGAGTCTCTTCAAGGTATCACACCGGTAATCGGCCAATCAAAATGAACTTAGAATTGTAGTTCCATATATACTTCAGAATTTTTTTTTTCCTTGAGTGCATTTTTACATTTTCCTTTACTCAGTTTTAAAATTTTTTGTACCACTGAGTAGGATATTTCATGTACTTTGTTAGGTGATGATCTTTTTTCACAGGGACTACTTCTTTCAGGGCACATGCAGCAGCTTCCTGGGGAGTGTGCAGTCTGTTTACATACAAATGGAAAACACGTGGTTTTGAGGGTAGACCTGTTTGGAGCTAGATATTTTGAGAAAATGCAGTATCGCTTGCCCTTTTTATGGTGTTAGCTGATGAGATAGGTAACAAATAACATTTCCTCCGAATATTTTGTCATGAGGAATACAAACTGATTTTTAAGAATTTTTTCCCCTCTATAGTGCTATATAGTGAAAACAATTACCGGTGTGATACCTTGAAGGGCTGTGTGTTAAATTGTAAAAATGCATGCAGATGCAAGTTTTCAGTATTTTATGTCAAATCTTGATGACAGAAATTAGTTTCTGCAGTCTGAAGATAGAAAAATGCTTTTAAAATTTTGTAATGAAAAAAATATGAAAAATGATGATTTTTGGTGTGGAAAAAATTTAATTTTCAATATATGATAATACAAACCTTTTGAAATGGATGATATGAAGTCACTGGAGCTTAGAATATTGGTTTCTGTGTTCTAGATGCTGTAAAAGTGTGCAGATCAGTTGTCGCAGTCAAATATGGTGCCCCCAGACTTTGTCGTAAGAGTACGCAGTGACTAGTTTTTCATCGAATGACCAATATTTAGGTTTACGGGCAAGTTACAGAATTAGGCGACAAGTGCGAAACAATGCGAAGAAGAACATGAACACTCTAACGAAGGATTATTTTGACAAAAACTTTAATTTTTTTGATTTTTGCTCACTTTATGTGAGATTTCATTTCATTTCCTACATAGTCATGATTCAAGGAATGAGAGGATTTGGACAAATATGTGCTATGTGTATGTCTATTTTACATTGAATTATCCATTTGTAATAATTTAAGGCAAAAACATGCTTTAACACCATTTACAAGATCACACAGATGCATATTTTGTGTAGAAAAGAGGTTTCATGCATTTAGTTGAGAAGGTCATTATGAGTCAAGTGTATATACTATCATCATGATTGAATCTAGGAGCTTTTCATGGTTTTCATCCTTAAAAACTGATGAATTTCAGTTTACCAGAAAATGTTTCTATGCATTATAGCCAAAAAATCAGTTTCTTCCCACATTTTGAGGGGAGTTCCTTATTTACAAAATACAAATACTGATATTTATGTTTGAATGACCTAAGATATTGAAACATTAGTCATTGTTAAAATGTTTAGAAGGAGATATTACTATTTTTTATATGGTAACCTCAGCACACCTGTCCTATTCTTAGTAATGAAAGTCAAAATTTGAATGAAATCATTTCATGTAACATGTATGGGTACAATATAGATGCCCCACCCATATCCACAACTATGGGGGTTGGTATGATTCTTTTTTTAGTATTGTGATATGGCATGCACTTATGTGATTTCTCTTGTAAATATGCATAAGAAATGCATTGCCTTATTGAATTACTCCATGTATATGCTTATTGCTCTTGCTGTAAATTATCTAACATGTGTCAATCATCATTGATCAGTAATTCTCTTCAAATTCTATAGGGATGGCCTGATGAGGGGTATAATTAAGTGTGTCCAATTGAAATTTCATGGCTACTTTTGCTCTACAGATAGAATGTTACATAAATCACAGAATGAAGTTGCATCCCAGTTGTTTCTTTTACATTTCTTATCATCAAAGCAAGATTTATGGTTGTCAGAGCAGATCTGAGCTCCATTACATGCTGATATCATTTTGGCTGTCCTGTGTTACAATGCTGCTTTTAGATAAAAGTGAGTATGGCAGTGTGTAGACAAGTAAACAGGCTTTACCTGATATATAAATTTACCAGATACAGATTTCATTTTTGACCTGATAATTCACAATACAGTTATGAAATGTGTGAACAATAGGGGTCAATTTCTTTTTTGTTATGCAATGATTGCATAATGAAGTGACTCTAATGGAGTATTTTTATTTTGATTTAAAGAAAAATGTATATGCTCTGATTTGGTACCAAGGTGATTTTGTATCTTGTTGTTTTAAGGATAAAAATTGGCTTCAGGTCATGCATGGTGTGAGGCTCCAAATGTGTTTCATCTGTGCTATTTTCTTCAGTCTGAGTAAGGGAGATAAATCCTCAATAGCTAAAGAAATATTGGGAGCCTGGGGACAGGGTTTTGGGGATTTGGTGACAGTTGATTGGGAATTCTCAGGTGCAAATTTGAAAGGGATCTGACATCTTTAGAGTCTCTTCAAGGGCTGTGTGTTAAATTGTAAAAATGCATGCAGATGCAAGTTTTCAGTATTTTATGTCAAATCTTGATGACAGAAATTAGTTTCTGCAGTCTGAAGATAGAAAAATGCTTTTAAAATTTTGTAATGAAAAAAATATGAAAAATGATGATTTTTGGTGTGGAAAAAATTTAATTTTCAATATATGATAATACAAACCTTTTGAAATGGATGATATGAAGTCACTGGAGCTTAGAATATTGGTTTCTGTGTTCTAGATGCTGTAAAAGTGTGCAGATCAGTTGTCGCAGTCAAATATGGTGCCCCCAGACTTTGTCGTAAGAGTACGCAGTGACTAGTTTTTCATCGAATGACCAATATTTAGGTTTACGGGCAAGTTACAGAATTAGGCGACAAGTGCGAAACAATGCGAAGAAGAACATGAACACTCTAACGAAGGATTATTTTGACAAAAACTTTAATTTTTTTGATTTTTGCTCACCTTATGTGAGATTTCATTTCATTTCCTACATAGTCATGATTCAAGGAATGAGAGGATTTGGACAAATATGTGCTATGTGTATGTCTATTTTACATTGAATTATCCATTTGTAATAATTTAAGGCAAAAACATGCTTTAACACCATTTACAAGATCACACAGATGCATATTTTGTGTAGAAAAGAGGTTTCATGCATTTAGTTGAGAAGGTCATTATGAGTCAAGTGTATATACTATCATCATGATTGAATCTAGGAGCTTTTCATGGTTTTCATCCTTAAAAACTGATGAATTTCAGTTTACCAGAAAATGTTTCTATGCATTATAGCCAAAAAATCAGTTTCTTCCCACATTTTGAGGGGAGTTCCTTATTTACAAAATACAAATACTGATATTTATGTTTGAATGACCTAAGATATTGAAACATTAGTCATTGTTAAAATGTTTAGAAGGAGATATTACTATTTTTTATATGGTAACCTCAGCACACCTGTCCTATTCTTAGTAATGAAAGTCAAAATTTGAATGAAATCATTTCATGTAACATGTATGGGTACAATATAGATGCCCCACCCATATCCACAACTATGGGGGTTGGTATGATTCTTTTTTTAGTATTGTGATATGGCATGCACTTATGTGATTTCTCTTGTAAATATGCATAAGAAATGCATTGCCTTATTGAATTACTCCATGTATATGCTTATTGCTCTTGCTGTAAATTATCTAACATGTGTCAATCATCATTGATCAGTAATTCTCTTCAAATTCTATAGGGATGGCCTGATGAGGGGTGTGTCCAATTGAAATTTCATGGCTACTTTTGCTCTACAGATAGAATGTTACATAAATCACAGAATGAAGTTGCATCCCAGTTGTTTCTTTTACATTTCTTATCATCAAAGCAAGATTTATGGTTGTCAGAGCAGATCTGAGCTCCATTACATGCTGATATCATTTTGGCTGTCCTGTGTTACAATGCTGCTTTTAGATAAAAGTGAGTATGGCAGTGTGTAGACAAGTAAACAGGCTTTACCTGATATATAAATTTACCAGATACAGATTTCATTTTTGACCTGATAATTCACAATACAGTTATGAAATGTGTGAACAATAGGGGTCAATTTCTTTTTTGTTATGCAATGATTGCATAATGAAGTGACTCTAATGGAGTATTTTTATTTTGATTTAAAGAAAAATGTATATGCTCTGATTTGGTACCAAGGTGATTTTGTATCTTGTTGTTTTAAGGATAAAAATTGGCTTCAGGTCATGCATGGTGTGAGGCTCCAAATGTGTTTCATCTGTGCTATTTTCTTCAGTCTGAGTAAGGGAGATAAATCCTCAATAGCTAAAGAAATATTGGGAGCCTGGGGACAGGGTTTTGGGGATTTGGTGACAGTTGATTGGGAATTCTCAGGTGCAAATTTGAAAGGGATCTGACATCTTTAGAGTCTCTTCAAGGGCTGTGTGTTAAATTGTAAAAATGCATGCAGATGCAAGTTTTCAGTATTTTATGTCAAATCTTGATGACAGAAATTAGTTTCTGCAGTCTGAAGATAGAAAAATGCTTTTAAAATTTTGTAATGAAAAAAATATGAAAAATGATGATTTTTGGTGTGGAAAAAATTTAATTTTCAATATATGATAATACAAACCTTTTGAAATGGATGATATGAAGTCACTGGAGCTTAGAATATTGGTTTCTGTGTTCTAGATGCTGTAAAAGTGTGCAGATCAGTTGTCGCAGTCAAATATGGTGCCCCCAGACTTTGTCGTAAGAGTACGCAGTGACTAGTTTTTCATCGAATGACCAATATTTAGGTTTACGGGCAAGTTACAGAATTAGGCGACAAGTGCGAAACAATGCGAAGAAGAACATGAACACTCTAACGAAGGATTATTTTGACAAAAACTTTAATTTTTTTGATTTTTGCTCACCTTATGTGAGATTTCATTTCATTTCCTACATAGTCATGATTCAAGGAATGAGAGGATTTGGACAAATATGTGCTATGTGTATGTCTATTTTACATTGAATTATCCATTTGTAATAATTTAAGGCAAAAACATGCTTTAACACCATTTACAAGATCACACAGATGCATATTTTGTGTAGAAAAGAGGTTTCATGCATTTAGTTGAGAAGGTCATTATGAGTCAAGTGTATATACTATCATCATGATTGAATCTAGGAGCTTTTCATGGTTTTCATCCTTAAAAACTGATGAATTTCAGTTTACCAGAAAATGTTTCTATGCATTATAGCCAAAAAATCAGTTTCTTCCCACATTTTGAGGGGAGTTCCTTATTTACAAAATACAAATACTGATATTTATGTTTGAATGACCTAAGATATTGAAACATTAGTCATTGTTAAAATGTTTAGAAGGAGATATTACTATTTTTTATATGGTAACCTCAGCACACCTGTCCTATTCTTAGTAATGAAAGTCAAAATTTGAATGAAATCATTTCATGTAACATGTATGGGTACAATATAGATGCCCCACCCATATCCACAACTATGGGGGTTGGTATGATTCTTTTTTTAGTATTGTGATATGGCATGCACTTATGTGATTTCTCTTGTAAATATGCATAAGAAATGCATTGCCTTATTGAATTACTCCATGTATATGCTTATTGCTCTTGCTGTAAATTATCTAACATGTGTCAATCATCATTGATCAGTAATTCTCTTCAAATTCTATAGGGATGGCCTGATGAGGGGTATAATTAAGTGTGTCCAATTGAAATTTCATGGCTACTTTTGCTCTACAGATAGAATGTTACATAAATCACAGAATGAAGTTGCATCCCAGTTGTTTCTTTTACATTTCTTATCATCAAAGCAAGATTTATGGTTGTCAGAGCAGATCTGAGCTCCATTACATGCTGATATCATTTTGGCTGTCCTGTGTTACAATGCTGCTTTTAGATAAAAGTGAGTATGGCAGTGTGTAGACAAGTAAACAGGCTTTACCTGATATATAAATTTACCAGATACAGATTTCATTTTTGACCTGATAATTCACAATACAGTTATGAAATGTGTGAACAATAGGGGTCAATTTCTTTTTTGTTATGCAATGATTGCATAATGAAGTGACTCTAATGGAGTATTTTTATTTTGATTTAAAGAAAAATGTATATGCTCTGATTTGGTACCAAGGTGATTTTGTATCTTGTTGTTTTAAGGATAAAAATTGGCTTCAGGTCATGCATGGTGTGAGGCTCCAAATGTGTTTCATCTGTGCTATTTTCTTCAGTCTGAGTAAGGGAGATAAATCCTCAATAGCTAAAGAAATATTGGGAGCCTGGGGACAGGGTTTTGGGGATTTGGTGACAGTTGATTGGGAATTCTCAGGTGCAAATTTGAAAGGGATCTGACATCTTTAGAGTCTCTTCAAGGGCTGTGTGTTAAATTGTAAAAATGCATGCAGATGCAAGTTTTCAGTATTTTATGTCAAATCTTGATGACAGAAATTAGTTTCTGCAGTCTGAAGATAGAAAAATGCTTTTAAAATTTTGTAATGAAAAAAATATGAAAAATGATGATTTTTGGTGTGGAAAAAATTTAATTTTCAATATATGATAATACAAACCTTTTGAAATGGATGATATGAAGTCACTGGAGCTTAGAATATTGGTTTCTGTGTTCTAGATGCTGTAAAAGTGTGCAGATCAGTTGTCGCAGTCAAATATGGTGCCCCCAGACTTTGTCGTAAGAGTACGCAGTGACTAGTTTTTCATCGAATGACCAATATTTAGGTTTACGGGCAAGTTACAGAATTAGGCGACAAGTGCGAAACAATGCGAAGAAGAACATGAACACTCTAACGAAGGATTATTTTGACAAAAACTTTAATTTTTTTGATTTTTGCTCACCTTATGTGAGATTTCATTTCATTTCCTACATAGTCATGATTCAAGGAATGAGAGGATTTGGACAAATATGTGCTATGTGTATGTCTATTTTACATTGAATTATCCATTTGTAATAATTTAAGGCAAAAACATGCTTTAACACCATTTACAAGATCACACAGATGCATATTTTGTGTAGAAAAGAGGTTTCATGCATTTAGTTGAGAAGGTCATTATGAGTCAAGTGTATATACTATCATCATGATTGAATCTAGGAGCTTTTCATGGTTTTCATCCTTAAAAACTGATGAATTTCAGTTTACCAGAAAATGTTTCTATGCATTATAGCCAAAAAATCAGTTTCTTCCCACATTTTGAGGGGAGTTCCTTATTTACAAAATATAAATACTGATATTTATGTTTGAATGACCTAAGATATTGAAACATTAGTCATTGTTAAAATGTTTAGAAGGAGATATTACTATTTTTTATATGGTAACCTCAGCACACCTGTCCTATTCTTAGTAATGAAAGTCAAAATTTGAATGAAATCATTTCATGTAACATGTATGGGTACAATATAGATGCCCCACCCATATCCACAACTATGGGGGTTGGTATGATTCTTTTTTTAGTATTGTGATATGGCATGCACTTATGTGATTTCTCTTGTAAATATGCATAAGAAATGCATTGCCTTATTGAATTACTCCATGTATATGCTTATTGCTCTTGCTGTAAATTATCTAACATGTGTCAATCATCATTGATCAGTAATTCTCTTCAAATTCTATAGGGATGGCCTGATGAGGGGTATAATTAAGTGTGTCCAATTGAAATTTCATGGCTACTTTTGCTCTACAGATAGAATGTTACATAAATCACAGAATGAAGTTGCATCCCAGTTGTTTCTTTTACATTTCTTATCATCAAAGCAAGATTTATGGTTGTCAGAGCAGATCTGAGCTCCATTACATGCTGATATCATTTTGGCTGTCCTGTGTTACAATGCTGCTTTTAGATAAAAGTGAGTATGGCAGTGTGTAGACAAGTAAACAGGCTTTACCTGATATATAAATTTACCAGATACAGATTTCATTTTTGACCTGATAATTCACAATACAGTTATGAAATGTGTGAACAATAGGGGTCAATTTCTTTTTTGTTATGCAATGATTGCATAATGAAGTGACTCTAATGGAGTATTTTTATTTTGATTTAAAGAAAAATGTATATGCTCTGATTTGGTACCAAGGTGATTTTGTATCTTGTTGTTTTAAGGATAAAAATTGGCTTCAGGTCATGCATGGTGTGAGGCTCCAAATGTGTTTCATCTGTGCTATTTTCTTCAGTCTGAGTAAGGGAGATAAATCCTCAATAGCTAAAGAAATATTGGGAGCCTGGGGACAGGGTTTTGGGGATTTGGTGACAGTTGATTGGGAATTCTCAGGTGCAAATTTGAAAGGGATCTGACATCTTTAGAGTCTCTTCAAGGTATCACACCGGTAATCGGCCAATCAAAATGAACTTAGAATTGTAGTTCCATATATACTTCAGAATTTTTTTTTTCCTTGAGTGCATTTTTACATTTTCCTTTACTCAGTTTTAAAATTTTTTGTACCACTGAGTAGGATATTTCATGTACTTTGTTAGGTGATGATCTTTTTTCACAGGGACTACTTCTTTCAGGGCACATGCAGCAGCTTCCTGGGGAGTGTGCAGTCTGTTTACATACAAATGGAAAACACGTGGTTTTGAGGGTAGACCTGTTTGGAGCTAGATATTTTGAGAAAATGCAGTATCGCTTGCCCTTTTTATGGTGTTAGCTGATGAGATAGGTAACAAATAACATTTCCTCCGAATATTTTGTCATGAGGAATACAAACTGATTTTTAAGAATTGTTTCCCCTCTATAGTGCTATATAGTGAAAACAATTACCGGTGTGATACCTTGAAGGGCTGTGTGTTAAATTGTAAAAATGCATGCAGATGCAAGTTTTCAGTATTTTATGTCAAATCTTGATGACAGAAATTAGTTTCTGCAGTCTGAAGATAGAAAAATGCTTTTAAAATTTTGTAATGAAAAAAATATGAAAAATGATGATTTTTGGTGTGGAAAAAATTTAATTTTCAATATATGATAATACAAACCTTTTGAAATGGATGATATGAAGTCACTGGAGCTTAGAATATTGGTTTCTGTGTTCTAGATGCTGTAAAAGTGTGCAGATCAGTTGTCGCAGTCAAATATGGTGCCCCCAGACTTTGTCGTAAGAGTACGCAGTGACTAGTTTTTCATCGAATGACCAATATTTAGGTTTACGGGCAAGTTACAGAATTAGGCGACAAGTGCGAAACAATGCGAAGAAGAACATGAACACTCTAACGAAGGATTATTTTGACAAAAACTTTAATTTTTTTGATTTTTGCTCACCTTATGTGAGATTTCATTTCATTTCCTACATAGTCATGATTCAAGGAATGAGAGGATTTGGACAAATATGTGCTATGTGTATGTCTATTTTACATTGAATTATCCATTTGTAATAATTTAAGGCAAAAACATGCTTTAACACCATTTACAAGATCACACAGATGCATATTTTGTGTAGAAAAGAGGTTTCATGCATTTAGTTGAGAAGGTCATTATGAGTCAAGTGTATATACTATCATCATGATTGAATCTAGGAGCTTTTCATGGTTTTCATCCTTAAAAACTGATGAATTTCAGTTTACCAGAAAATGTTTCTATGCATTATAGCCAAAAAATCAGTTTCTTCCCACATTTTGAGGGGAGTTCCTTATTTACAAAATACAAATACTGATATTTATGTTTGAATGACCTAAGATATTGAAACATTAGTCATTGTTAAAATGTTTAGAAGGAGATATTACTATTTTTTATATGGTAACCTCAGCACACCTGTCCTATTCTTAGTAATGAAAGTCAAAATTTGAATGAAATCATTTCATGTAACATGTATGGGTACAATATAGATGCCCCACCCATATCCACAACTATGGGGGTTGGTATGATTCTTTTTTTAGTATTGTGATATGGCATGCACTTATGTGATTTCTCTTGTAAATATGCATAAGAAATGCATTGCCTTATTGAATTACTCCATGTATATGCTTATTGCTCTTGCTGTAAATTATCTAACATGTGTCAATCATCATTGATCAGTAATTCTCTTCAAATTCTATAGGGATGGCCTGATGAGGGGTATAATTAAGTGTGTCCAATTGAAATTTCATGGCTACTTTTGCTCTACAGATAGAATGTTACATAAATCACAGAATGAAGTTGCATCCCAGTTGTTTCTTTTACATTTCTTATCATCAAAGCAAGATTTATGGTTGTCAGAGCAGATCTGAGCTCCATTACATGCTGATATCATTTTGGCTGTCCTGTGTTACAATGCTGCTTTTAGATAAAAGTGAGTATGGCAGTGTGTAGACAAGTAAACAGGCTTTACCTGATATATAAATTTACCAGATACAGATTTCATTTTTGACCTGATAATTCACAATACAGTTATGAAATGTGTGAACAATAGGGGTCAATTTCTTTTTTGTTATGCAATGATTGCATAATGAAGTGACTCTAATGGAGTATTTTTATTTTGATTTAAAGAAAAATGTATATGCTCTGATTTGGTACCAAGGTGATTTTGTATCTTGTTGTTTTAAGGATAAAAATTGGCTTCAGGTCATGCATGGTGTGAGGCTCCAAATGTGTTTCATCTGTGCTATTTTCTTCAGTCTGAGTAAGGGAGATAAATCCTCAATAGCTAAAGAAATATTGGGAGCCTGGGGACAGGGTTTTGGGGATTTGGTGACAGTTGATTGGGAATTCTCAGGTGCAAATTTGAAAGGGATCTGACATCTTTAGAGTCTCTTCAAGGGCTGTGTGTTAAATTGTAAAAATGCATGCAGATGCAAGTTTTCAGTATTTTATGTCAAATCTTGATGACAGAAATTAGTTTCTGCAGTCTGAAGATAGAAAAATGCTTTTAAAATTTTGTAATGAAAAAAATATGAAAAATGATGATTTTTGGTGTGGAAAAAATTTAATTTTCAATATATGATAATACAAACCTTTTGAAATGGATGATATGAAGTCACTGGAGCTTAGAATATTGGTTTCTGTGTTCTAGATGCTGTAAAAGTGTGCAGATCAGTTGTCGCAGTCAAATATGGTGCCCCCAGACTTTGTCGTAAGAGTACGCAGTGACTAGTTTTTCATCGAATGACCAATATTTAGGTTTACGGGCAAGTTACAGAATTAGGCGACAAGTGCGAAACAATGCGAAGAAGAACATGAACACTCTAACGAAGGATTATTTTGACAAAAACTTTAATTTTTTTGATTTTTGCTCACCTTATGTGAGATTTCATTTCATTTCCTACATAGTCATGATTCAAGGAATGAGAGGATTTGGACAAATATGTGCTATGTGTATGTCTATTTTACATTGAATTATCCATTTGTAATAATTTAAGGCAAAAACATGCTTTAACACCATTTACAAGATCACACAGATGCATATTTTGTGTAGAAAAGAGGTTTCATGCATTTAGTTGAGAAGGTCATTATGAGTCAAGTGTATATACTATCATCATAATTGAATCTAGGAGCTTTTCATGGTTTTCATCCTTAAAAACTGATGAATTTCAGTTTACCAGAAAATGTTTCTATGCATTATAGCCAAAAAATCAGTTTCTTCCCACATTTTGAGGGGAGTTCCTTATTTACAAAATACAAATACTGATATTTATGTTTGAATGACCTAAGATATTGAAACATTAGTCATTGTTAAAATGTTTAGAAGGAGATATTACTATTTTTTATATGGTAACCTCAGCACACCTGTCCTATTCTTAGTAATGAAAGTCAAAATTTGAATGAAATCATTTCATGTAACATGTATGGGTACAATATAGATGCCCCACCCATATCCACAACTATGGGGGTTGGTATGATTCTTTTTTTAGTATTGTGATATGGCATGCACTTATGTGATTTCTCTTGTAAATATGCATAAGAAATGCATTGCCTTATTGAATTACTCCATGTACAGTGGAGCCTCACTTATCCGGACACTTTTGTCCCCAGGCCAAATCGTCCGGATATGTGAAGCGTCCGGATATCTGAATTGTGATATTTACCTTTAATATTTATGGAAACATAACTCATAAATTAATTATACAATTAAATTTGATAGCCACAAGCACTACAAAAAAAGTTTAGTTTTTTTTTAAATTAGCAAAACAAAATATTGTTAAAAACATAATTTAAGGTATGTTTTTTCCACAGGAAACCAAGCACTGCATTCTACAAGGCAACACATGTACATGTACATAACAATCACTGTATTAAACCGATAATTTAATTACATTCGCATAACAAAGCGAAGAGAAGAAAGTCGGTGTTCCACTTTACGCTGACAAATCGCAACTCTCGCTCTCTTGGCCGGTGGTGTTGACATGTTTGAAGCTGCTCAACATTTGATGATTGAAAATGGGTGAAAATCTGTATATATTCCCTTATTGATAATTGTCCAAGCTATTTTTTCATTGACAGAACTTACCCAAGCTAATTTTACGTATCCATCTTTCTAATTGCACCCAAGCGATATTTACAAGTAGCGTGAACACTCATCCACGCCATGTTTGGCATAAATTATTATTACACTGTTAATTGAACACACGCTATAAAATTAATGTCGATACCCTGAACATCCCAAGCGGTCTTAATAACTATCGTAAACAGAACTCAAATTATCAAATATTTCATTTCAATTACGTTTTAAAATGAATAGCCGTACGAACGATCTAATCTTACTACGATTAATAGAATTTTAATTCAATCAATAGATGACTTTTTTAAACACAAATTAAACAATTGTCATGACATTTAAATCAAACAATAACAGTTCATAAGTTAAATGGCGACAATTAAACATGTCGCATCCATGGTTATCGTAATATCCTCGGGCGAGTACATAGCGTGACACAGGTGACCCCGATTACCGGACGAAGGCATTGTTTAAAACCAGCAACCAGTGTCAGATGTTTTTACACCAATTTGCACTTGCGCATAAAAAACTTTTGTGCCCCCGAACACTTAAATGTGACCGTCCGGTTAAATGAGGTAAAATTTAAAGGAAAACTGTATTATGTGGTAAAATTTGACCGTCCGGATCCGGAACGCGGAATTCCGGATAAACGAGACATATTATTGTGTAAAAATTCCGTTCCCAATAAAAATCGACCGGAAAGTGAAGCGTCCGGATATCTGGCGTCCGGATATCTGAGGCTCCACTGTATATGCTTATTGCTCTTGCTGTAAATTATCTAACATGTGTCAATCATCATTGATCAGTAATTCTCTTCAAATTCTATAGGGATGGCCTGATGAGGGGTATAATTAAGTGTGTCCAATTGAAATTTCATGGCTACTTTTGCTCTACAGATAGAATGTTACATAAATCACAGAATGAAGTTGCATCCCAGTTGTTTCTTTTACATTTCTTATCATCAAAGCAAGATTTATGGTTGTCAGAGCAGATCTGAGCTCCATTACATGCTGATATCATTTTGGCTGTCCTGTGTTACAATGCTGCTTTTAGATAAAAGTGAGTATGGCAGTGTGTAGACAAGTAAACAGGCTTTACCTGATATATAAATTTACCAGATACAGATTTCATTTTTGACCTGATAATTCACAATACAGTTATGAAATGTGTGAACAATAGGGGTCAATTTCTTTTTTGTTATGCAATGATTGCATAATGAAGTGACTCTAATGGAGTATTTTTATTTTGATTTAAAGAAAAATGTATATGCTCTGATTTGGTACCAAGGTGATTTTGTATCTTGTTGTTTTAAGGATAAAAATTGGCTTCAGGTCATGCATGGTGTGAGGCTCCAAATGTGTTTCATCTGTGCTATTTTCTTCAGTCTGAGTAAGGGAGATAAATCCTCAATAGCTAAAGAAATATTGGGAGCCTGGGGACAGGGTTTTGGGGATTTGGTGACAGTTGATTGGGAATTCTCAGGTGCAAATTTGAAAGGGATCTGACATCTTTAGAGTCTCTTCAAGGTATCACACCGGTAATCGGCCAATCAAAATGAACTTAGAATTTTTAGTTCCATATATACTTCAGAATTTTTTTTTTCCTTGAGTGCATTTTTACATTTTCCTTTACTCAGTTTTAAAATTTTTTGTACCACTGAGTAGGATATTTCATGTACTTTGTTAGGTGATGATCTTTTTTCACAGGGACTACTTCTTTCAGGGCACATGCAGCAGCTTCCTGGGGAGTGTGCAGTCTGTTTACATACAAATGGAAAACACGTGGTTTTGAGGGTAGACCTGTTTGGAGCTAGATATTTTGAGAAAATGCAGTATCGCTTGCCCTTTTTATGGTGTTAGCTGATGAGATAGGTAACAAATAACATTTCCTCCGAATATTTTGTCATGAGGAATACAAACTGATTTTTAAGAATTTTTTCCCCTCTATAGTGCTATATAGTGAAAACAATTACCGGTGTGATACCTTGAAGGGCTGTGTGTTAAATTGTAAAAATGCATGCAGATGCAAGTTTTCAGTATTTTATGTCAAATCTTGATGACAGAAATTAGTTTCTGCAGTCTGAAGATAGAAAAATGCTTTTAAAATTTTGTAATGAAAAAAATATGAAAAATGATGATTTTTGGTGTGGAAAAAATTTAATTTTCAATATATGATAATACAAACCTTTTGAAATGGATGATATGAAGTCACTGGAGCTTAGAATATTGGTTTCTGTGTTCTAGATGCTGTAAAAGTGTGCAGATCAGTTGTCGCAGTCAAATATGGTGCCCCCAGACTTTGTCGTAAGAGTACGCAGTGACTAGTTTTTCATCGAATGACCAATATTTAGGTTTACGGGCAAGTTACAGAATTAGGCGACAAGTGCGAAACAATGCGAAGAAGAACATGAACACTCTAACGAAGGATTATTTTGACAAAAACTTTAATTTTTTTGATTTTTGCTCACCTTATGTGAGATTTCATTTCATTTCCTACATAGTCATGATTCAAGGAATGAGAGGATTTGGACAAATATGTGCTATGTGTATGTCTATTTTACATTGAATTATCCATTTGTAATAATTTAAGGCAAAAACATGCTTTAACACCATTTACAAGATCACACAGATGCATATTTTGTGTAGAAAAGAGGTTTCATGCATTTAGTTGAGAAGGTCATTATGAGTCAAGTGTATATACTATCATCATGATTGAATCTAGGAGCTTTTCATGGTTTTCATCCTTAAAAACTGATGAATTTCAGTTTACCAGAAAATGTTTCTATGCATTATAGCCAAAAAATCAGTTTCTTCCCACATTTTGAGGGGAGTTCCTTATTTACAAAATACAAATACTGATATTTATGTTTGAATGACCTAAGATATTGAAACATTAGTCATTGTTAAAATGTTTAGAAGGAGATATTACTATTTTTTATATGGTAACCTCAGCACACCTGTCCTATTCTTAGTAATGAAAGTCAAAATTTGAATGAAATCATTTCATGTAACATGTATGGGTACAATATAGATGCCCCACCCATATCCACAACTATGGGGGTTGGTATGATTCTTTTTTTAGTATTGTGATATGGCATGCACTTATGTGATTTCTCTTGTAAATATGCATAAGAAATGCATTGCCTTATTGAATTACTCCATGTATATGCTTATTGCTCTTGCTGTAAATTATCTAACATGTGTCAATCATCATTGATCAGTAATTCTCTTCAAATTCTATAGGGATGGCCTGATGAGGGGTATAATTAAGTGTGTCCAATTGAAATTTCATGGCTACTTTTGCTCTACAGATAGAATGTTACATAAATCACAGAATGAAGTTGCATCCCAGTTGTTTCTTTTACATTTCTTATCATCAAAGCAAGATTTATGGTTGTCAGAGCAGATCTGAGCTCCATTACATGCTGATATCATTTTGGCTGTCCTGTGTTACAATGCTGCTTTTAGATAAAAGTGAGTATGGCAGTGTGTAGACAAGTAAACAGGCTTTACCTGATATATAAATTTACCAGATACAGATTTCATTTTTGACCTGATAATTCACAATACAGTTATGAAATGTGTGAACAATAGGGGTCAATTTCTTTTTTGTTATGCAATGATTGCATAATGAAGTGACTCTAATGGAGTATTTTTATTTTGATTTAAAGAAAAATGTATATGCTCTGATTTGGTACCAAGGTGATTTTGTATCTTGTTGTTTTAAGGATAAAAATTGGCTTCAGGTCATGCATGGTGTGAGGCTCCAAATGTGTTTCATCTGTGCTATTTTCTTCAGTCTGAGTAAGGGAGATAAATCCTCAATAGCTAAAGAAATATTGGGAGCCTGGGGACAGGGTTTTGGGGATTTGGTGACAGTTGATTGGGAATTCTCAGGTGCAAATTTGAAAGGGATCTGACATCTTTAGAGTCTCTTCAAGGGCTGTGTGTTAAATTGTAAAAATGCATGCAGATGCAAGTTTTCAGTATTTTATGTCAAATCTTGATGACAGAAATTAGTTTCTGCAGTCTGAAGATAGAAAAATGCTTTTAAAATTTTGTAATGAAAAAAATATGAAAAATGATGATTTTTGGTGTGGAAAAAATTTAATTTTCAATATATGATAATACAAACCTTTTGAAATGGATGATATGAAGTCACTGGAGCTTAGAATATTGGTTTCTGTGTTCTAGATGCTGTAAAAGTGTGCAGATCAGTTGTCGCAGTCAAATATGGTGCCCCCAGACTTTGTCGTAAGAGTACGCAGTGACTAGTTTTTCATCGAATGACCAATATTTAGGTTTACGGGCAAGTTACAGAATTAGGCGACAAGTGCGAAACAATGCGAAGAAGAACATGAACACTCTAACGAAGGATTATTTTGACAAAAACTTTAATTTTTTTGATTTTTGCTCACCTTATGTGAGATTTCATTTCATTTCCTACATAGTCATGATTCAAGGAATGAGAGGATTTGGACAAATATGTGCTATGTGTATGTCTATTTTACATTGAATTATCCATTTGTAATAATTTAAGGCAAAAACATGCTTTAACACCATTTACAAGATCACACAGATGCATATTTTGTGTAGAAAAGAGGTTTCATGCATTTAGTTGAGAAGGTCATTATGAGTCAAGTGTATATACTATCATCATGATTGAATCTAGGAGCTTTTCATGGTTTTCATCCTTAAAAACTGATGAATTTCAGTTTACCAGAAAATGTTTCTATGCATTATAGCCAAAAAATCAGTTTCTTCCCACATTTTGAGGGGAGTTCCTTATTTACAAAATACAAATACTGATATTTATGTTTGAATGACCTAAGATATTGAAACATTAGTCATTGTTAAAATGTTTAGAAGGAGATATTACTATTTTTTATATGGTAACCTCAGCACACCTGTCCTATTCTTAGTAATGAAAGTCAAAATTTGAATGAAATCATTTCATGTAACATGTATGGGTACAATATAGATGCCCCACCCATATCCACAACTATGGGGGTTGGTATGATTCTTTTTTTAGTATTGTGATATGGCATGCACTTATGTGATTTCTCTTGTAAATATGCATAAGAAATGCATTGCCTTATTGAATTACTCCATGTATATGCTTATTGCTCTTGCTGTAAATTATCTAACATGTGTCAATCATCATTGATCAGTAATTCTCTTCAAATTCTATAGGGATGGCCTGATGAGGGGTATAATTAAGTGTGTCCAATTGAAATTTCATGGCTACTTTTGCTCTACAGATAGAATGTTACATAAATCACAGAATGAAGTTGCATCCCAGTTGTTTCTTTTACATTTCTTATCATCAAAGCAAGATTTATGGTTGTCAGAGCAGATCTGAGCTCCATTACATGCTGATATCATTTTGGCTGTCCTGTGTTACAATGCTGCTTTTAGATAAAAGTGAGTATGGCAGTGTGTAGACAAGTAAACAGGCTTTACCTGATATATAAATTTACCAGATACAGATTTCATTTTTGACCTGATAATTCACAATACAGTTATGAAATGTGTGAACAATAGGGGTCAATTTCTTTTTTGTTATGCAATGATTGCATAATGAAGTGACTCTAATGGAGTATTTTTATTTTGATTTAAAGAAAAATGTATATGCTCTGATTTGGTACCAAGGTGATTTTGTATCTTGTTGTTTTAAGGATAAAAATTGGCTTCAGGTCATGCATGGTGTGAGGCTCCAAATGTGTTTCATCTGTGCTATTTTCTTCAGTCTGAGTAAGGGAGATAAATCCTCAATAGCTAAAGAAATATTGGGAGCCTGGGGACAGGGTTTTGGGGATTTGGTGACAGTTGATTGGGAATTCTCAGGTGCAAATTTGAAAGGGATCTGACATCTTTAGAGTCTCTTCAAGGTATCACACCGGTAATCGGCCAATCAAAATGAACTTAGAATTGTAGTTCCATATATACTTCAGAATTTTTTTTTTCCTTGAGTGCATTTTTACATTTTCCTTTACTCAGTTTTAAAATTTTTTGTACCACTGAGTAGGATATTTCATGTACTTTGTTAGGTGATGATCTTTTTTCACAGGGACTACTTCTTTCAGGGCACATGCAGCAGCTTCCTGGGGAGTGTGCAGTCTGTTTACATACAAATGGAAAACACGTGGTTTTGAGGGTAGACCTGTTTGGAGCTAGATATTTTGAGAAAATGCAGTATCGCTTGCCCTTTTTATGGTGTTAGCTGATGAGATAGGTAACAAATAACATTTCCTCCGAATATTTTGTCATGAGGAATACAAACTGATTTTTAAGAATTTTTTCCCCTCTATAGTGCTATATAGTGAAAACAATTACCGGTGTGATACCTTGAAGGGCTGTGTGTTAAATTGTAAAAATGCATGCAGATGCAAGTTTTCAGTATTTTATGTCAAATCTTGATGACAGAAATTAGTTTCTGCAGTCTGAAGATAGAAAAATGCTTTTAAAATTTTGTAATGAAAAAAATATGAAAAATGATGATTTTTGGTGTGGAAAAAATTTAATTTTCAATATATGATAATACAAACCTTTTGAAATGGATGATATGAAGTCACTGGAGCTTAGAATATTGGTTTCTGTGTTCTAGATGCTGTAAAAGTGTGCAGATCAGTTGTCGCAGTCAAATATGGTGCCCCCAGACTTTGTCGTAAGAGTACGCAGTGACTAGTTTTTCATCGAATGACCAATATTTAGGTTTACGGGCAAGTTACAGAATTAGGCGACAAGTGCGAAACAATGCGAAGAAGAACATGAACACTCTAACGAAGGATTATTTTGACAAAAACTTTAATTTTTTTGATTTTTGCTCACCTTATGTGAGATTTCATTTCATTTCCTACATAGTCATGATTCAAGGAATGAGAGGATTTGGACAAATATGTGCTATGTGTATGTCTATTTTACATTGAATTATCCATTTGTAATAATTTAAGGCAAAAACATGCTTTAACACCATTTACAAGATCACACAGATGCATATTTTGTGTAGAAAAGAGGTTTCATGCATTTAGTTGAGAAGGTCATTATGAGTCAAGTGTATATACTATCATCATGATTGAATCTAGGAGCTTTTCATGGTTTTCATCCTTAAAAACTGATGAATTTCAGTTTACCAGAAAATGTTTCTATGCATTATAGCCAAAAAATCAGTTTCTTCCCACATTTTGAGGGGAGTTCCTTATTTACAAAATACAAATACTGATATTTATGTTTGAATGACCTAAGATATTGAAACATTAGTCATTGTTAAAATGTTTAGAAGGAGATATTACTATTTTTTATATGGTAACCTCAGCACACCTGTCCTATTCTTAGTAATGAAAGTCAAAATTTGAATGAAATCATTTCATGTAACATGTATGGGTACAATATAGATGCCCCACCCATATCCACAACTATGGGGGTTGGTATGATTCTTTTTTTAGTATTGTGATATGGCATGCACTTATGTGATTTCTCTTGTAAATATGCATAAGAAATGCATTGCCTTATTGAATTACTCCATGTATATGCTTATTGCTCTTGCTGTAAATTATCTAACATGTGTCAATCATCATTGATCAGTAATTCTCTTCAAATTCTATAGGGATGGCCTGATGAGGGGTATAATTAAGTGTGTCCAATTGAAATTTCATGGCTACTTTTGCTCTACAGATAGAATGTTACATAAATCACAGAATGAAGTTGCATCCCAGTTGTTTCTTTTACATTTCTTATCATCAAAGCAAGATTTATGGTTGTCAGAGCAGATCTGAGCTCCATTACATGCTGATATCATTTTGGCTGTCCTGTGTTACAATGCTGCTTTTAGATAAAAGTGAGTATGGCAGTGTGTAGACAAGTAAACAGGCTTTACCTGATATATAAATTTACCAGATACAGATTTCATTTTTGACCTGATAATTCACAATACAGTTATGAAATGTGTGAACAATAGGGGTCAATTTCTTTTTTGTTATGCAATGATTGCATAATGAAGTGACTCTAATGGAGTATTTTTATTTTGATTTAAAGAAAAATGTATATGCTCTGATTTGGTACCAAGGTGATTTTGTATCTTGTTGTTTTAAGGATAAAAATTGGCTTCAGGTCATGCATGGTGTGAGGCTCCAAATGTGTTTCATCTGTGCTATTTTCTTCAGTCTGAGTAAGGGAGATAAATCCTCAATAGCTAAAGAAATATTGGGAGCCTGGGGACAGGGTTTTGGGGATTTGGTGACAGTTGATTGGGAATTCTCAGGTGCAAATTTGAAAGGGATCTGACATCTTTAGAGTCTCTTCAAGGGCTGTGTGTTAAATTGTAAAAATGCATGCAGATGCAAGTTTTCAGTATTTTATGTCAAATCTTGATGACAGAAATTAGTTTCTGCAGTCTGAAGATAGAAAAATGCTTTTAAAATTTTGTAATGAAAAAAATATGAAAAATGATGATTTTTGGTGTGGAAAAAATTTAATTTTCAATATATGATAATACAAACCTTTTGAAATGGATGATATGAAGTCACTGGAGCTTAGAATATTGGTTTCTGTGTTCTAGATGCTGTAAAAGTGTGCAGATCAGTTGTCGCAGTCAAATATGGTGCCCCCAGACTTTGTCGTAAGAGTACGCAGTGACTAGTTTTTCATCGAATGACCAATATTTAGGTTTACGGGCAAGTTACAGAATTAGGCGACAAGTGCGAAACAATGCGAAGAAGAACATGAACACTCTAACGAAGGATTATTTTGACAAAAACTTTAATTTTTTTGATTTTTGCTCACCTTATGTGAGATTTCATTTCATTTCCTACATAGTCATGATTCAAGGAATGAGAGGATTTGGACAAATATGTGCTATGTGTATGTCTATTTTACATTGAATTATCCATTTGTAATAATTTAAGGCAAAAACATGCTTTAACACCATTTACAAGATCACACAGATGCATATTTTGTGTAGAAAAGAGGTTTCATGCATTTAGTTGAGAAGGTCATTATGAGTCAAGTGTATATACTATCATCATGATTGAATCTAGGAGCTTTTCATGGTTTTCATCCTTAAAAACTGATGAATTTCAGTTTACCAGAAAATGTTTCTATGCATTATAGCCAAAAAATCAGTTTCTTCCCACATTTTGAGGGGAGTTCCTTATTTACAAAATACAAATACTGATA
Source organism: Magallana gigas (assembly GCF_963853765.1). Taxonomy (NCBI): domain Eukaryota; kingdom Metazoa; phylum Mollusca; class Bivalvia; order Ostreida; family Ostreidae; genus Magallana; species Magallana gigas. The sequence continues at coordinate 55,619,742 of NC_088858.1, read as the reverse complement.
TTTATGTTTGAATGACCTAAGATATTGAAACATTAGTCATTGTTAAAATGTTTAGAAGGAGATATTACTATTTTTTATATGGTAACCTCAGCACACCTGTCCTATTCTTAGTAATGAAAGTCAAAATTTGAATGAAATCATTTCATGTAACATGTATGGGTACAATATAGATGCCCCACCCATATCCACAACTATGGGGGTTGGTATGATTCTTTTTTTAGTATTGTGATATGGCATGCACTTATGTGATTTCTCTTGTAAATATGCATAAGAAATGCATTGCCTTATTGAATTACTCCATGTATATGCTTATTGCTCTTGCTGTAAATTATCTAACATGTGTCAATCATCATTGATCAGTAATTCTCTTCAAATTCTATAGGGATGGCCTGATGAGGGGTATAATTAAGTGTGTCCAATTGAAATTTCATGGCTACTTTTGCTCTACAGATAGAATGTTACATAAATCACAGAATGAAGTTGCATCCCAGTTGTTTCTTTTACATTTCTTATCATCAAAGCAAGATTTATGGTTGTCAGAGCAGATCTGAGCTCCATTACATGCTGATATCATTTTGGCTGTCCTGTGTTACAATGCTGCTTTTAGATAAAAGTGAGTATGGCAGTGTGTAGACAAGTAAACAGGCTTTACCTGATATATAAATTTACCAGATACAGATTTCATTTTTGACCTGATAATTCACAATACAGTTATGAAATGTGTGAACAATAGGGGTCAATTTCTTTTTTGTTATGCAATGATTGCATAATGAAGTGACTCTAATGGAGTATTTTTATTTTGATTTAAAGAAAAATGTATATGCTCTGATTTGGTACCAAGGTGATTTTGTATCTTGTTGTTTTAAGGATAAAAATGGGCTTCAGGTCATGCATGGTGTGAGGCTCCAAATGTGTTTCATCTGTGCTATTTTCTTCAGTCTGAGTAAGGGAGATAAATCCTCAATAGCTAAAGAAATATTGGGAGCCTGGGGACAGGGTTTTGGGGATTTGGTGACAGTTGATTGGGAATTCTCAGGTGCAAATTTGAAAGGGATCTGACATCTTTAGAGTCTCTTCAAGGTATCACACCGGTAATCGGCCAATCAAAATGAACTTAGAATTGTAGTTCCATATATACTTCAGAATTTTTTTTTTCCTTGAGTGCATTTTTACATTTTCCTTTACTCAGTTTTAAAATTTTTTGTACCACTGAGTAGGATATTTCATGTACTTTGTTAGGTGATGATCTTTTTTCACAGGGACTACTTCTTTCAGGGCACATGCAGCAGCTTCCTGGGGAGTGTGCAGTCTGTTTACATACAAATGGAAAACACGTGGTTTTGAGGGTAGACCTGTTTGGAGCTAGATATTTTGAGAAAATGCAGTATCGCTTGCCCTTTTTATGGTGTTAGCTGATGAGATAGGTAACAAATAACATTTCCTCCGAATATTTTGTCATGAGGAATACAAACTGATTTTTAAGAATTTTTTCCCCTCTATAGTGCTATATAGTGAAAACAATTACCGGTGTGATACCTATATATCTCTTTAACCAAATGTTTCCAGTATTTAAACGAGATTCAAAACAGGTAGCTATAATTTATGATTGATTATAAACAGACAAATATCTTAATAGCATAGCTATTTCCTGTTGTTTAACAATAATATTTTTATTAATTAATCAATAGAATTTATAAATAAATGTTTAATTTATTAAAGGTATGTATGTTAGCACTACTGTTTTTTTTAATGTACACGCGTGTTTCGTAGGACTTTTGGTATATATAAGGATGGATCAGATGTGATCGTTTTGTGAAACACCTATAGCAAGTGATAATTGTCAGAAATAAAATCTTTAAGATACATGTAACCTTCCAACAGCCTTATAAGCTGTGTTGTGTGGTTTTTGACATATCCTTACAATTTACGCGTATATCCCTGTCCATTATATCAATTATACATCATTTTGTATTTGATAATACAGCAAGTGTATTTACATTAGCTGTTTCAGTACCATTTAGGAAGTAGACTCTGCATTAACCCAGGTTAATATTGTTGCGTTTACCGTACCATATTTCTTTTTTGACACTAATTACTTATAAATGTATATATAGTAAGCTTAATTATGTATCGTCATCAAAAGCGACTTTATACATGAATTTGGACTTTGAAATGATTGTCCTTTCATTTTCCAATTAAATATTTCCCCGACAATCTCTGGTTAGGTCGTTAAATGAACTAGCTCTGTATCGGTTTTACAAGAGATGTGAATGGTGACTACATCACCGAATCAAAGTGCATGCCCTTTTAAAAGTATTCCAGATCATCTACCAGATTTTGTGCCATGTTATTCATGGACCGTAATAATCCTGGATCAACCTCATCTCATACACAATGGTCATGCAGTTCATTAAATGTTCGGATTTATTCTCCAAATGATAGCAATTTAATTTGTATAGTCCAACCTTTTAATAACCTGAATCCCCCCCCCCCCCGAACTATTCCTGTGGATTTATAAATATCTTACTTAACTAGCAATAACTGGTGTTTTCAAAACTCCCTCTGGATATATATATGAATGATTGAGTACAAAACACACTGTGGTATGGTAAGCAAGTACAATTTTATTTTGGTTAAGGCAATATCCAGGGACAATAGACTCAAAGCAGTAGAGAAAAGCGGATATCACGTGACCAGCGGAGAGTTCCCTCCCCTGTCTACTGGTGTAACAAATCCAATATATTAGTACAGTCTATAGAAATCTAACGTTCAAATGGCTAGTAAAAATATGACAACTGTGTACTACGAATAAAAGATAAACAAGTTCGGTATAAAATTTCATAAAGTAAAGAATTTAATGCAAGGAAAATATTACAAATTTATGTGACATACACCTATTAGATGGAAATAGAGCCCCTGTAATAGGTAGCCACCGTGTACTCAGACTACACAATCACATGGCTATCATATACACAAGTCCTTTTGTAGACAGGAGTGGAAATTTTAGCATCAAAATGGCCGACAGAAACAATAGCTGGATATTGCCATGCTTACAATGGATTGGACTTTTTGTGATTTATTGATTTATATATCTTTGACGATCTCCCCCTGAATTACAGTCGATATGCATAAGGAAATTGCCATTTCGATGGCACCAAAATTTCCACCACTGACCGCATAGTAGCCCTTCCCCCACCCCCCGACCCCGGCGGTATGTTAAAACAAAACCCGGTTACTGTGAGAGGATTACAGCCCTAATGCTGGCTCTATCTAAGTCTGGCAGTCCAATGCAGATTCCAAAAACTGAATCGTGTTATAATACAGTATAAATATGTATCACATATAAACATATATATAAATATATATATACCATCTGAACCAGTAACCTTGCCTAATTTTAACATAGCATGGAAACATACAACACAAAATAACAAGTGATGATTCAGAAAGATTCAAGTCCACCCTCAGAAGTTTTATCATTTTTTTTAATTTAGAAAGTTTGTTCATCAGAACACGTCATGAAATATAATTAAATATTTGATCATTCATAAAGAAAAAAAATCTCCGTCCACATTTTGTTTATATCTCTAACACCATTATACAGATGAAACATAATAAAATGTCCATTTACAACAGTGACCGTGCCAGCTGTGAAAAAAGTCCTTCCGTCTCGTGTTGGCCTTTGACAGAGGTGAGGGAGAGAGGAAAAATTAATATCCTGCCAGCTCGGCAAAAGTCTGATCCAGCTCGTCACTAATGGCTTTGTATCGCTCCTTTTCTGCAAGCAGTTCATCTGAAACACAGGAGAGAATGGGTTAGTTTGAGTCCTTGGCTTAAGAGACCTAGTCAAACCTCACTATTATGAATTTTTATAACAATAGTGTCGAACTCGACTATCATTACCGCTGTTTATATCCACCACCCCATTATAACCAATTCCTTACCTCACCTCTAACCACTAATTTATATTCACCATCCTTTTCACTAAATAGTGAATCAAACTCTTCTATCTTTACTGTGAATTATTTATGATTTACTATCCTCACATTCATATCCACCAACCTATCATACCGAACAACTGCGTTCATATCCATTAAACTGTCGGTCTTTTACATCTCCCAACACCCCACCATAACAAACTCCTAGCATTTTAATACATAGCCTTTCCAATAAGAAATATAACCCTTCAAAAGTAAAGTGTTGCCCCTTTATAGTATTAATTCTATATAGAACATATAATAACAAAGTATGTTCTGAAGACGAAGACTTCATACAAATAGTACAATTAAACACAACTGATGCAAAAACTCCATGCAAATGCAATTAGTACATATTTGACCATGTTATATGAATATGTAGGTGTTTCAAACCTGTACAAAAATTGTGTAGATCATCTAAAACTAGCCCTGGTTCTACAAGTTACTCAGATCCTGGAGCGTGGCCTCCATCTCAGCTTGTAGTTCCAGCTTGTGTTTCCTTTCCTGTTCTAAGTCATCTGTAATTCACACACAGACACATGCCAATAGGTCAATCTCATGCAGAATGCAACACAGAATGTCATAATGCAAAAACACACAACTCTGGTAAACTATAAGGGACCAGCTGTTACTATGACAACCGGTCAACATGCTCCTAAATCTTTCACCAACTTCTTTTTTTATTAAGGCAAAAAATTTACAAGTTACAAAATATGGTATGAAAAATTGAGCTAAATTTTGAAATCAAAAGATATATTCTAGTAAATAAAATTCACAGAATTAAAAGTTCATTGTTAAGAAATCATAAAATATAAGTAAACAAAATTCCTATTTATAGTAAAAAGTTATAACTGGATCTCTCCATCAGAATTTTAAAATTTTAAAAGTCAACAGTTTTCATAATGAAATGTTAAAAACTGTGTGGGATTATCTTTCACAATAAGCATGATCAAAGATTACAAAATTAAATAAGAAGATAAACAGCAGACTGCATAGTAACAGTTTATAATGGCCAGCCATCTGATGGACTAGAGGTGTGCAATACAACATCGATGTTAGAGCCAATCAGAGACCAGATACTTACCTAGGCAGGGGCGGGGCCACACAGGGGGAGTGAGTGCTCAGAGAGGGACTACTCGAGTGTGTGTGTAGCAGGATGGACAGAGTTTACATGAAATTTTTTACTATATCAAGTGTTCTATGGGAATTTGAAAAATGAAACTTGGTTTTCTGTTTGCTCCTGTTTTCCGCCAAAAAAAACTTTTGTTAATTATATCAAAATAACCAAGGAGTGCAAATGTTTAATATATTTAATAATGTTAAGAGAAATCAAATTCCAATCTACTTTATAAATATATTATACCACTTATAATCACCAACTAATTGTCTTCTACAAGTAAAATCTAAAGGCATGTAAAAGATCTCCCTATAGCAGCAGTTTTAACAGAATATTTCTAAAAAAAAAAAAAAAATCTACGAATGGTTGCTGTACAGTTGGAATGAGAGAGACTGCAATAGAAGCGAAGAATGACCAGTGCTGGGTGCAAGGCTTTACCTGACAGGTGAGACGTTACCTGACAGGTGAGCTTTACCTGACAATTTGTCGTTCTCCAGTTGGAGAGTGTATACCTGCCTTTCTGCGACCTCAGCTCTATTCTGGCTCTGTGGTAAAAGTCAAGGCCATGTTTTATTTCTAACCTAACTACACATCAAGCTTCTCATGCTTTTAGTTTTGGTAACACTATACAATGCACACCCCTCCTTCAGGCACTGGCTGAAATCAAAACTGTGTTAATATGGGGGCCCACTCCAACAGTCTGTGTGCCTAGATCTGAATGTTGACCGGTCAATGAAAACTTATCTGAATTTTAGAACATTCACTTGTGCCATTGCAAAATTGTGATATCAAAAACACATTCACAGTACATAATTTGCTTTTTGAACTGAAGTCAACAGTGAAATCTAGACACAGGTATTGTTCAGAGTGAGACAGGTAAATGCGCAAGGGGAGTAACTCCGTTGTTCATGCCGGGCCTACCTTCAAGCCTGTCAACCTCTTTCTGGAGTTTGGATACAGTTCGCTCAGCTTCAGTAGCCCGGTTCTCAGCCTGTAGAAAGGGACTCGAATGTAACAGAACCACCAACACAACAACAGTTAATGGTTAGATCCTTCTCTAACAAAGAGGCCAATTTGACCAATGGCCTTTAAATTAAGGTTGCACGATATTCACCCATCAGTGTGGATTTCATTACACAAATAAAATAATTATGTTTATCAAGAAAAAGAGGTCATGTGTGACCTGAAAAAAATTTCATCCAATCAAAACAAAGAATAGTATTCCACAAAACCCTCCCTCTTCATTCATGCTGCAGACATTGATTGGGAAACAAATAACGCCGCATAGCAAATACATGTAACATTTTAAGCAGTCGAAATTTTAACTTTAAATGCTAGTTGATCTACAATTGCCATCAGAAATAAAGATTATGATATAGATAGTGTAGTAAATATCATAGATAGAGTAAGTAAGCACTGGACTTACATCCTTCAGCCTCTGTGTAAGATCTCTAATGGTTTCTTCGTAGCTGTCTTCTCTTTGTGAAGCCTGAAAATCAGGGTCAAAGTCACATTAAAACAAACATTCAAGTGATACAGGTGCAGACTATAACAAAACTAGTGTTTTAAAAATCTAACTAGAAGTTAATGTAGCTTTAAATAAAATAAGTTGCACTGAAACAAAGAGTTAAATTTCTAATAACATTTTGATGTAAAAACATGTTTTTCATCAAGAAACTGAAATATGTGATGCATTTTGAAACAAAAAAAAATGGGTTAGGTTTCTAGTACCCCCCCCCCCCTTCCAAATCATTTTTTAATTAAATGCCTTTATTCCAAAATATTTATAAGATGTATTTGAATTATGAGGACAAGTTCATTTGAAGTTCCCATATCATGTTCTCTTCTTGAATATCATTCATTCAAAATGATGGATACTAGGAATTCAGAAAAAACTAAATGGGTCTAATAACTTGGGTTATTTTGACTCCATGCTTTTTCCACAGCTATGATGGCTACAGATGTTACATGCACCACATTATATGGACGCCATAGCACTATAACTACTGTATCAGTGGTTAGTCTTCACAAATGGTTTTATTTCTCTCGATGAAACTTTCCTTTGAAATTAAATGTTTACAAAATAGTCATGCAATGTGCAATATAAACCCCGATTGGGACAAAAAAAAATATCACTCAATATTTTGCTTAATATTTTGCGTCAAGATTAATTACAATTTGAGCGTGGTATTGAGCTGGGCATGGCATGGACAAGAAGCACAGTGAGATGGTCACAACACTGGCCAGGCATAAAACACCCCACCCCCTCCCACCCTCACTGTAAAGGTCTCCAGGCATTACTGGAAACACCCTCACATATTTCAGTTTTCAACATCATATGGATGAATCTAGCTAATCATGCACATAATCAGGTTATTCTTCATGTTTGTCACACACCAGTTCATCAGCTGCTTCAGATTTACATTAAACACAATTCCACTAGAAGGTTTGAAGATTTTTTAAAATTTCTGAAGGTGGAAACCTGTCAAAGAGCTTGAGTGTTTGCACCATTATGAAATCTCATTTTTTCTCAGTTTTTGAAACCAACAACTGATGAGCTGGTGGTAGGTTGTCAATACATGACATATGACAGACTCTGTCTGGAATACTTCCATAGAGGACTACAGTTACTGGAGAGTTCAAACAAACAGATCTATGTGATCTATGGCCTGATTGCGGGCCACTGGCAGGTGCTAGTTTGTCTAGACGGCTGCTGGTCTACACCTATAGATCTGTTATATCACCATCATCACACTAGTCCACTTCTTGTGGAGGAGGAAATAATGCAAGACTGTACCACCCCATACCACCCTTGGGCCGATACCAACCGCTCGAGCTGATACCAGGGCCGAGATCAAAACAAAAGTGTGATATTCTATATTTCTCCCATACCACTCCAGATATACTGTTTAAACCCAAAATATTTTATCAAACACTGAAGTGACTATTCCTTTTATAATCTCAATCTTTTTTTTCTAATTAAGTGCAAAATAAAGTGTAAAACTGGGGTCTGATTCTTGGGTTAAATCATGCTTGGTCATTTGTCTCAACATCTTCTATATGTGCTACTGGGAGAGAGTGCCCACTTTAAAGATACCTAAGTCTTGCATTAACCTCCTCTCCTTCCTAAACATAGACAACATTCTTGTTGTTTGTCATATAGACAAATCATATTACCAAATCAAAAAAAAATAAAAAAAATAAATAAAAATAATGAAATAGGTCGTTGTCGGTTCTGACAAAACCAAATGTGAGCATGCTTGTAGGCCTGCATACATCGTCATGCACACCAGCAGAGGTACACAGGGGTGTGTAGTGTTTATACCTCTTGCTCACTGATCTCCAACGATTTCATATTGTTGCCAACCACCTTAAGTTCTTCTTCTAACTCCAATACTTTCCTGAAATTCAGAAATTAAGACTAACATTTCCAAACAATATATCAGGACTGCATCCCCACTTTGAGACCCCATCTGGGCCTGCTTTCGCCATCTGAAACCTGCTCCATGATACATTTTTCAAGAATATTCTCAAAGCTATCCAGACCTCCCAAAGACCCTGACTGTATTCTGTAATGACATGGAGCTGGTTTCTGATTTGACCTTTGGGTTCCAAGTGAAGTTGCACCCTGTGTGATCCAGCCTGGATATTCTCCCCCTTACCTGATCATTTTGAACTTGCAGGGTTTTGATATTGTTAGCCACAACTGAGAGTTGTTCTTCAAGTTCATAAACTTTGCTGTAATAGTACAAGAGAAGGGTTTACTGGGCATGTCTGCTGGCCTTTAATTCTAAATCTTTGCAATGCTTTGCTGATTTTGATCTTTTGAGTATGGATGGCTGTTTAGGGTCTAATATGGTTCAGGGTTTTTATACATAAATTCTCAACCCAAAAATACAAAAAAATTAACAATTTTTTTTTTTTTTTTTTTTTTTTTTTTTTTAGAGCCGACAGACATTGAAAAGGACATTTCAATCTCAAAATTCTCATTTTTCTTAACAGAATAATCAAGATGTTTATTTTTATTTTTCCAAATAAACTGAATGCACACAACACTGGGATCTTGAGAAGCATGCAATCAGTTGCCATCACAACATGCCACACCAACCCAACTGTGGGTAAAATATCTGGGTCACATTGCCTCTTTTTGAAAAATCCAGACTGAATCGGCAGTGCATGTACGCTGGGTCTCACAGTCCAAAAAATACACAAATAACACTAAACACAGGCATGCTGTGACATGCACTAAACGCTAACACCCCTTGGGGTGGATCCAGGCTCTTCCAACACTTGGAATGAAGCCCCCAGCGTACATCCACTCATCATAATATCAGTTAATAATCTCGGCCGAGTCAGGCTCACCTAGAGCGAGTCTGAGTGAGCCTAATCAGCCTGGCTGTTCATAAGTAGACACATACCTTTTCATCAGATATTTCTAAAGCTTTAAGGCTATTTGTGGCTACATGCAATTCATCTTCTAGGGTTTTAACCTTGCTGCAATGGGAAACAACAAAAACATACAAACATTAGCACACCATGCTTTGAATATGCACACCCCCTTCTTTTATCAGGTCTCTAATCTTAAGCATTATGCCCTCTGCCCGACTTCAATTCAAGTAATATTCACCCAAGGACAACTCCCACCTACACAGGCTTATCTTTTTGAATCTATAATATTTTGTTGACTTTCTATTCCTCCTTGTTTAACCAATGTTCTAAACCCTAACTGCTATAACTGATAACAAGTCCATTGTCTTTGGAATTCAGAGACTATGTCCCTGCATTAATTATTACATCTTGGCAAACTTCAACCAGTAGCCCCCATCCAACTCCCTCAAGAGTAAGTCATTTTCCTGGAAGCCCACTGTCTTATCATTCATTCCCTCCTATTATAAACAAACTTTAATGCTGAGCTCCACCCTCTTCCCCTGACCTCCCCTTTCTACAATGCTGTAATTCATGCTTAATCATGCACTTCACACAGATTCTAGTGACTTTGTGAAATATAATACATATAATGTATGCATAATTGCTTATCATTTTCTTTCTCTTTTAAAATAAATTTGAAGATAAAAAAGTTGAGTAGTGCAGCAGTCAATGATATCATGCATCCTCTTTTTTTTTTCTTTTTTTTACATAATATTAAATATCAAATATTAAATATCAAATCTCTTTTCAATTTTAAATTTTGCTCCAAATTATTAATCTTAGAATCAAGATCAGAAACAAACCTTTCAGCTAATTCATAGCGTTCTTCAGCTCGTTCTAATTCGCCTTCTAGTACACATAATTTTCGTGCAGCCTACAAAATGTTATTCAGGTCATAACCAGAGTTAAGGCAAACAACACACAGAAACAGTTAATGTTATTGTAACTAACTAAGGGGACACAACTCTGAGGCATTCGCAGTGGGGCGGCGTGCACTGTCACGGTTTGTTGGATACTCACGCCTCAGCGGCCTCAAGTCGAGCCTCAGCACGTTCAAGGTCCACCTCTGTGATAGCAAGCTTACGGGCGGCCTGTGACACAGACAGACAGACAATCAGTCACAGTGACCAACGCAATGGTCTCTTTATCCGAAAAGTTTTTCTTTCCAAAACATTCTCCTTACTCAAGTTCTTTACTAAAAATTTTATTACTTTAATAAAATTTATTTCTCTGAACTCAAAACTATTTTTCTTTGTTGTTAATGTTTTCAATTTTCTAATGAATTTCCTTTGATAATTTTTTAAAAACGATATTTCAAACAATTAAGGGATTAGTAATAAATTTCAAACTCATGCCTTGCTATCACAACCTACGTTATATTAACATCAGAACAGTATAACAGGAATGCATAGCTAAAAAATGGGGAACTTTGGAGTTAAATTATTGAAACAGTATAGAACAATTGAAGCTATACATTTATAACAAATAACTCATCAACTTATGCAATCAGTACAAAACTACAGGGTAAAAATAATGCAAACATGAATTAATTATATGAATAAATAGTCACAAATAAAAAAAAACATAAAAATCAACTAAAAACTGCTTCATAAATATCAAATCATTCATTCCAATAAAACTGTTCACAGTGCATCTCTGTTAATTCTTTCTTTGGCTTCTCAGATTTTAACTGATTTTTTATCATTATTCAAATAGTGTAACATTATCAAATCTAAATTATTTATTCAAAACTTTGAAAATCAATGAAAACCCAAAATCACAGAATTGACAGAGTAAAGTTTCCAGCCTGAACGCCTCATTTGTGATATTTTCCTCACATATTTATCTAATCTCTACAATGAATTGTCAAATTGTTCAGAACAAGTTTTTCTTTGGTTTAATTATATCACAACAATTCAAGCTGAAGATAGAAAATTAAACATGAAACAAGCACCTAAAAGAATCAGAACATCTGGGTATTCTGGGTGCTTGTCTCTTTGCATACCACTTTTCCAGTGGATCTAATTACTGATTGATTAATAATTAACCTACAGCTGCTGTGTCATTCTCAAACAGCATTCCCAAGATGCACCTGTAAATATAATCGTACATGGTCTGATACATGAAGCTCTCTACTTAAAGGGTTTGAAGCAGGGGACTGCTCCTCATTCAAGATATTCATTTATTGAAATATATTTTAGCACGTTTTAGCAAGTAAAATCAAATTAAACAGTCGGGTTTGGAATGTGCAAGTCATTAACTTCACCTAGCTTCTGTCAATTTGCTTTCCATTAAAATATTATCCTTCATGTACCATTGTGACCAATGTTAATACTTAAGGGATTCTAAATTAGTATATGGCCATGCATTCCGATAGTTTTCTTGTTTTCAAGATGCAGTACAGAAACTTGAAAAGAATTAGAAGATTTTAACTTTTTGGCAAAAAAATGGAATTTAGAACAGAAATGATGATGAAATATTAAGAAAAAAGAAATTGGGGAACTATGGGAATGATGGCTGGCACAGTTCTCTGTTTCATTTCAGTGATTGGGGGCAGTCTCAAAACACTCAAATTGACTTTTCTTTATGAGTTATTTGGCATATCACGCTATGGAATAGAGAACTTGTGATCTATCAGACTCTAGGGGTTTACAACACACACAGTGGCCTCCTACACATCACTCCATTACAGAGGCCAGGCTGTTATTGACTTTTAGGGGGAAAAAAACAAAACACATTTTTGGCATGTCCAAACACATTCCTTGAGGGATGCACAACTCTGGTTCTGAGCTAACCATCAGTAATACCAAATCAAATGGTGATACCAACCCCTGCTTCATATGAGGAGACCAAAAATTTAACAGATTTTTTTTTACTTCTACTTTAAACGTTTTCTGCATAAGAAGCAGGGGTGTGATGTAGCTCGAGCCTCGAGTCCACGCTGCTTCACCTCATCGTATTTTTTGTCGGCCTCCTCAGCGATCAGCTTGGCCTCAGTAAGCTGTTTCTCTAAGACATCAGTTCTCTCCTCTGAGGCGTTATTGAGGTTTTCCAAGACCTTGCGGTTTCTGGTGGAAGAAGACATTATCATTTAAATAAAAAGGTCTCAAATCTTTTTTCATTATCCCTGTACATGATCAGCCACGCAGAGTACATTTTGGCAACATTTGGTCATCAGGACTTATAACTTGTTTTCTATCTTTTCCTTATGCCTTTTTTTTGAAAGGTCAAAGCAGAGCTGCTACAGGGATACAGAGATTACAAGTAAACGACCAGTGTTAGAGGTGGCATGCCAGTATACAGAGATACAGTGATTATGTGGACTTTTACTAAGGACCTCATCATATTTTCGGTCGGTGTCCTCTGCTATATATCTAGCCTCCTTGAGCTGCCCTTCTAAGGCATCGATTCTCTCATCATCGGCAAAACTTCGACTTTCTAAAACTTTCCGCGCTCTGTCAGAAACAAACAAACAAAAAGCAGAAAAAACTTGGTTAGTTCCACAACCTCAACACCCATTAATACATGCCAATTTACACAACCTGAAATTAAAGCAAAAGAATTAATTAGCAATCCACATCTGGAAGAGAAGGAATCCGAATCTCATTAATACTAGACAAACCTTAAGGTACCCCAACTTGCTTCCTAGAACAACATCCAATGGTCACCATGGCATCGCCATAGTTACATACCTCTTCGTATTTCCTTTCGGCCTCATTGGCCACTAGTTCCATCTGTTTCATTCCGCCCTCAAGTTGGTCTATTCGTCCATCGTCCAATAAACTCTTATTTTCTAAGCATCGGCGGGCTCTGTTTAAAAATTTATAGAACATGCAATCAAGGCTTGGATGTACCCATTATTACCTCTGTGTATCGGTTCTCTGACGTTTCCGCGACTTCTGTCAGTTGTCGCAGTTTCCCTTCCATGTCATCCATTCGAGATTCATCCGTTCGATTTCTGCTCTCAAGTGTTCGACGACCTCTAATGCCATTGGGTAAAACACTTAATTAGCATAACTATTGAGCCTATCAAATCTAAGCTTTCATTAAATGGATATGAGGAAGTCTGTATTTAATGTGTTTTACGTTTTGGAAATCAGTGCCGATTGTAATAATATCTAAGTAAAATGTGTTAGGAAGTTACAGGTATATATGTATATAGAAGCTTTGGAGTAGTGCAATTAGCCATAGACCGATACAGATTCACGATGTTTTGTTGTGAAAGTAGTTGATTTTCCATCACCCTTTGGCATTAGAGATGATACAAGTTTACATGGAGTCCAAGTTCGACAGAAAGAAAATGTTTGCATCCTGGGACAAAACATTTTCTTTTTACAGTCATCCTACATCACATTTTCCATGGTTAGATATAAACATTTAGGAGAGATGAAATCTTGTATTATTTGAGATGCCCCTTTGAGTTCTGGGTTTCTACAGATACCTCATTACATACATCATCCATATTCACTCAAACCCCTGGCCTTTCATCAGTAGTAGTTTTGCATAAACATAGCAAACAGATTTCACCTTCCCGTAAATGTTAACAATGGCTTTATATCTGACAAAGTTTTGAATATTCAAAAAACATGCAAACCATGCAAAATGAATTCAGGTATAATAGCCTCAAGGGAAAACCTTTTTATTACACATTAGTTATACCTGCATTGCTATTTCAATTCAATCTACATTTGACATATTTTATTTCTTCTTATCAGGTACTTGGCTGGCTATGTTTTGTTCAATATGGAGTAAAATTAATTATCCTGCCATTCAGTAGCTACTGAGCCTTGCAGAAATGACTCCGTTACACAGAGATAAGGAAGCTAGGACTACAACAGTTATATACCGGCCTTTATCACTACCCCTTGACAAAAAATACCTACATGGTGTTTGTATTTCCATCAGAACAGGGACTTATCAAATAATGAGTCTCCTTGCAACAATTAGGGCCCAAACAAACAAAGGGACCGGAGTAACAGGTCTATATCATATGCCCCCCAGACCCGAGTCACAGCCGCAAATCCAATAATTTATACATCTCTGACTGCAACAGGAAAATCAATTGATGCACACGTTATTGTTGATGTGGTTGAGTGATTTCTGCGACTTATTGGGGTTTCCGACAGCGACTGTGATCTGGGGGGCACTGCGAAATGTTCATGCCGATAAAAAGTACCCTGTACATCAGTCTGTCCCCAGAACTTCAAGCCTGCTAGTACTGTTTATCAACTTTTCTCCTACCCTCCCCCCACCCCCCAAAAAATCATTACTAAATGCAGTTTTCCCAGAGTTATTGTGGTAAAACATTCTTTATTATTATTTGTTGCCTTTGGTCTGTTCACTGATGTACAGGGTTTACAAACAATAACAAAATATATATAATAGAAGGGTGTTATTTTGATAAGGATGAATAGTATCTTTACAGTGACATCATAATAAACTGTATAAATTTAAAAGCAAGTATATGAAAATAGCAATCAAATTATTTAAAATACATTAACTATGAATACAATCTTTTGACCAATTCAGAATACTTGATTAAAAAGCATTTTAATTTTGAGAATTCAAGACAAGAGTTGCCTTTTTAAAGTGTGCATAAAGCTTAATTACTGTAATTTGTGTGGAGATAATATAGAGAAGTGAACGGATATAAAGGGAGTAAAGTGATGGTTACCTCTCGCTCTCGTCTGCGGCTTTGGAAGCCTCCTCCAACTTCTCGGTGGCGGTCTGGAGCCGCTCCTCCGACCTCTCCATGTCTTCCTCTAGGAGCTGGATCCTGCGGTTCAAACTCTGGATCTCTTGTTCCGCCTACAACAGTTAGCGAAGGTCAAGGTCAATCAGAGGTCAATCTTACTGAACAGGTATAATCAATGTGACTTCAAGATTTTGAGTTGTAATAAATTACATTAAAGATATCTTTGCATTCAACCTAATTTTCTAATTAGAAGTTTTTAAAAGTATATTTATAATTTTTTTTATAAACATTTATAAACATTGAAAGTTTTGGATGTAAATATGTGATCAATACAAAAACTTCCATGAATGTTGAACTTTATTTGTAGAAAATGTTGTGATGGTTTTAAACTAGTTCACTTTGAACATAGAAAAGATAAAACAATGTAATTCAAAACATATGAGTTTACATTTGTTATGGATCATACAAGCGACTCAGCAATGAGTAACAGCTTCCTCCACTAGTACAATAACACAGAAATATGCCAGAAATGTTCACTACATTTTTGTTTACATCTTGAGGCCTCCGTTAGAACTAAACAATCCTACTGTTGACGTAATTTAATTCAGGCCGGGATTCCTGGCAATCAATCTCTAAAGTATGCATTATCTGACTGTCATACTTTGGGTCAAAGCTTTAAACCCAACAGTGGGCACCTAACCGTGACTAAAGGCCGCATAAATCAAGCACCTTGCAGTCAATGGCAGGCCCCAAATTAAAATACCAAGCTACACCTTCTGATGTAAACAAGTGTACAAGATTAGAGAGAAGAGTGTTTGAACAAGGATTCAGCCCACTCAGCATTACAGTCTTACTATCCCCAAGATTTTACCTTGATATATGCTGCCGTTCACTTCATTACAACTTAATTTTACACAAACTTAATTTCTAGTTGAACATGTAGATAGAGGCTAGAACAATGTTGAGTCTTATGGTGCTAAAAATTCCCCCTCTTTAACAGAAATAAACCAACATAAATGAATCCTTGTATTCAATAAATAGAAGAAATTACATCACACTAGGGATAGGCAGAGTTAAAAGGCTGTCGTTTTTATAATTCTTAACAATTTGTTTTTTATAGAATCACAAAGAAACACAGGTCAAACTAGAGTATAAGAGTTGTCTGTGAATGTCATCCCTATCCCCCCAGCTAACGCATGAACCACGCAGACTAGGTGGAGAGGGCAAAGAAATATGATTCATTTTTATCCAAACTGAAACAGAAAGACAAGCAGACATTTAATGCCTGTATATCACTGACAGCAGCCACCAGATAACCGCAGTGTGTGAATTTCGGGAGGCAAGGTTTGAAGGCTATGACTCAGAACGTTACCCAGACAGCATACACCTCCCCCAGAAATTCCCCAGTCGCTCAGAAAGGCGAGAGAAAGTTTAAACCGTTGATATAAATGCCTTCCTATTGACATAAATTACAGGTAAACAATAATTTAAATGAAAATTGTTGGTGCAGAGAAAGCTAATATTGTGATGTTATGGTACGGGTCCGAACTGATTCACCTGTCATACACCTGAAAGGTGAGCCACTCAGACAAAACAGGGCCCCACACCATCTGGGCAGGGTCAAAGGTGACACAGATTTCTTCAGGTGTCAATACCTATGTTTACATCTATACAGACTGATTAGAAAAAGTTTGAAACAGGAGGTCCTAGGGTTATAAAACTACACACAGTGATTAAAGGTGATTAAATCCTTGTTTGTGTAATAACTTTAACATCACATTCCTTAGGTCAGCAGTGTAAGATGTGCATGACTATTTCAAATGGGTTTACTAATTCTGACTAAGTAAACTCAAAACAATGTCCTAAGGCTTATCAACTAGGTTTTTAAGAAGTAAGCATAATCTATCAATGAATGGTTGTCCTTATGGGAGCTCTTATTCATAAATAAAAATCACCTCGCAATGCTTATGCCACAATTAACATACAATTAACATATTACTCATTGTATTACAGTATATTAATACTCAGCAATTATTTCTCTACATCAAACAGTTAATGCTTTAGCAGTGTTTTCCTTTTCTGTAGGGGAGATGATAAACTCAAGAGTTTTTATGAGGTCAGGCCTGTGTATGTTAGGCCTGGCTTCTGATAGTGACACAGTTTACAACATGTGTATGTGATAACCTGAACTACAGGCAAAACGATAAAAACTTTCCCCAAACAAAGCCCCCTATCTGCCTAAGTGCAATGTGTCCACACCCTTTATGATAACTCCTAAATTGAACTTTTCAAGAGATTGTACCAATGAACCACATGAAAGTTAAGCCTTTTTTAGAAGAGGAAATAAACTGTAAGAGGAGGCTGAACGAATAATTGCCCTCTGTTAAACACGAGAAGGAAACAAATTCTCAAGCATCCCTTCCTAGAACTTCAAACGGGGCAATTTTACTGGAGACTGTCCCTGAATAACATTCTCAACACTTAAAATGAGATCATGGCAAGTGTTCGTTTTTCATTCCAAAAAGATTTTGGTTCCTAAATTTAATAAAATTCAGTTTAACAAATGCATTTTAATGAAAAGTAATTTTACAAGTTACCACCGATTGTGTTTTCTTTAAAAAGATCACACAACTAATTCTTCAAACTTGGTGCAATAGCAGAAACGTCAAATCAAAAAGTGAAAGTAGATTCTG
Source organism: Magallana gigas (assembly GCF_963853765.1). Taxonomy (NCBI): domain Eukaryota; kingdom Metazoa; phylum Mollusca; class Bivalvia; order Ostreida; family Ostreidae; genus Magallana; species Magallana gigas. The sequence goes on along the minus strand of NC_088858.1, from coordinate 55,601,832 downwards.
GTTTCAATCATAACAGAAATGTCGGGACAGAGGACAAATATTGGCTCAAACTGAATCAAACTGTTACCAATAGAGCGGAATAAACAGGATGGTTAGCAGTAAACTGGGCTGATTATTAAACACTTTAAACATCCCGATTCTCTATCAGATGATCGATAAATGAAGCAATATTGATTCAATGAGATAGACACGATTTAAACATGTTTAGAGCTGTTCATGAAAGCAAGACTCCTTTAAGTCAAAACATTTTAGACAAACCTCCCCATAAAACTGCTTTTAAAAATATAACAGGAAAATATTAAACATTTCTAAATAATATGATTCTATATGATACGCTCCGACGTGTAAACAATTTGGAATTAATGTCAAATATAGCGGAACACACATGCTTTATAACACGAGGAAATTCGGAATGCATTAAGAGCGGAAATGAAAACGGCCAACACCTACATTATCCTTATCCTGCTTTAGACCATCGTTGACTCGTTGTTGAACTTCTAGTTTTTCCTTTAGAATATCATTTTCTTCCCTTAAAGCGCCCATTTTGTCTTTAAGGGCCTTCAGGGTGCCTGCACCTCCCATCGACATTTTGAAAAGTTTCTGTCCTAGTTAATAAATCCACAAAAATGGTAGAAAAATTCGCCGGCGACGTAACCGCTTCACTCTAATTCCTAATCCTTCCGCTTTAGAAAATGTTCCACAATCGATGTGTATTATTTCAATATCCTTTGTAAATCTTATAGACTTTATCGATGGAGAATTCAATGACTTATAACACCAGTAAGTTAAAAGCATTAATGATATCACGAGAGTTGTCAAACTACAGTGTATCACTACGCGACCCTTCCTATCAATGGTTCAGTGTAGTATGCGAAATAGTGTCACATGACTAATTTGACCCATAAATATTTACCTGGCTGTTTCTTATTTGTCCTTCCGCCCTTGTAAATGTTTAATTTTACTCCATATATGGATTTTCGCAATAATGATAATTTTATGAACATGTTAATAAAAAGAAAAGAAAAATAAACAAAAACATTTTTACTTTTAAAAATTGAAATGCATTAAAGAAAGAGAAAAAAAAGGGGGGATCTTAATTTCTTCAATTTGATAATTAATAAAATAAGTTAGCTTATAAATACCGCTACATGTAAAAATGTGTTTTTTTTCTTCTTAAAATGTATCAGTAAGCTTTGTAAATAAAATTTCCTGGTATTAAATGACAACTGCAATACTTATTATTTGTTATTTAAAACAAGTATGTCGGACTTCGCATATTACAAGTTTCGCTTGACCGAATCTGACCCCCTACAGCCATATGTCTCCCGGCACGCGACCACATCCTTATTACAATAATCAGTACCGACAAATCACCCTTAAAGATTAATTTGTTGACGAGATATGCGGCCCCCGCTGCGTGCAATACAAAACACCGGCACTGCATTCATTTCACCTCCATAAATCCCCACACATGTTTCTCTCGCTGCCGGGGAGTCATGTTACCCAGGTCTATTTTTGGTTACCGGGAGGATGCGCCTCTGTATCTGGCGCAGGACCAAGAAACCCTCCGCACAACACATCGTGTGATGAGCAATCAACAGACGAAAAGCGAAAACAGACAGAGACTGTTATAATGAGAAGCACACACAAAATCACTCGCCCCTCAATAAAACTTTGGTAAAAATCCAATTCTTTTCAGAAAGTTTAAGTTGCATAATCGGATGAAAGAAAAGCTCTCAAACAATGCATTATAGATCTATGTAACAACTCATAAAATACTTCAAAGATTGAAAGGAAAAGGGGAGAATTTGCAGGGTTTTCACTAAATTATAAAAGCCTACCCGTCTTAGAGACACTTTTAAAATATTCTGGACCTCTGTTCCTATAATAGCGTATTTAATCATAGTATTAGACTGAATTCCCAGGGACAGGCACGAGAACATCAGGCCCCCGGGGCGGGGCGCGCGGGAGGGGCGCTGCGGTTTCTGGGACTGGTCCTCCTCCTCACTGATATCGATGTCTGAGAACAAAGGGTCATTGTTATAGATCACTCGGTCAAATTCGTCCATTGGCACTAGGTTCACGGGATTCCCTCCTTCCGGTTCCGGTCGGACGGACGAAGAGGACCGGGACTTTTTACTTTTGTCCTTTTTACTTTTTTTAACCTTTTCCCCTGTCTCCCCATCACCTCTGTCTTTTTTCTTCTTCACTTTTTTTGTTCCCGATTTTTTCTTTTTCTTTCCGGACACTTCTGGAGTAAGTAAATCCGATGTGAGATCTGTGGAATGTGACGAGGCCACGGAATCTTGTGAGAGTTGTGATGAAGACATGCTGACCACGGAATCCTGGGAAAGTCCCGTGTCTAAATCCATGTCCACCTGTAGACAATCACAATTGTCCCTCCACTTACAGGAATCTTCCGTACCGAACTCCCCAGTTCTCTCCATGGAGAAAATATTTGTCCTTATTTATCATACAACTCCGAGAAAAATATATAAGTTTTTTTTCTATATGTCAATAACTTTTTTTTAAAAATCTAGATGACCACGTGTATTTTGTTTTGAAATCTAAATCGGGGTCACATTGAATACATTTATTGGCTATAAATAGTGTTCCGATGCGACGACGGAGTAAGAGCAATTATCGGCAAAGCCGATACTAGTCGAGGTTCCGGCGTAATGACTGGCAGAGGCATTCTTCGCGTTACATTCCCATATAGGGAAGTGTGACGTCACATCCAGGTGTAGTAGAGTGTGCATTCGATTATACGCGCCGGCAGATAAGAGGAGTCTGTACACAGCAGGATCTCAATGCAGCAAATTTTAACCACAACACAACGTTTACATTCCACGGATCGTATCATACACAGTCTAATCCTTAAAATCCTTTAAATTGTATAATACAACACACAGAAAGAGAGAAAGCAGGACAGAACACCCACAATTCAAACATCACAGAATATCTCATTGAGCTCCTTAGGTAACAACACCGACCATTGGATTTAATAGATACATGTACATGTTATATCACATGTAATAGGTAACACGATAAAAATCATTCAAACAGAAGCCAGAAAGCTTGAAGTTTGGGCCTCCAAACTATATAAAAGAAAGCTAGCCATGCAATGTACGGAGAGGGGGAGGGTTTCAAATGTGAATAACACTTCTGCATGTATTATCATAGTTCTTGAAACAACAACCACCAAAAATTGACAGATGACGTCAAAAGCGCCGTCTGCTTACCTCTGAAGCGGTCTTTTCTGCCTCCTCCATTTTGGTTTGGCATTCCTGGTATTTCTCGTTCACTGTATCGAACTCATTCTCTAAGTTGGAGTGCTTTTTCTGCAATGATGTGAGATCTTCCTCTATCTGAAAGAAAAATAAAGTCGAAGTTTGATTGCTGAATTTGTTACCAAAATATGCCGCAGACTGCAAAACATGACAAGTCTACAACACACTGGGACGTGGAGGGGGGTTATCTTTTGAATTTACAAAATGAATTTTGATGATTTCCGCATTTTTGCATGCTTTGCAAAGAGTAGCGCAAAGAAAAGAGCGCATGCGACTTAAATAATGTCAAAATGTTGAAAAATATGAATTACACGAAAACACAACGAACACTATTATATTTGTGACAACACCAATATGCATTGAAGATCTGATCTAGTTATAGGACCTGACGACTATCATGCCATATAGGTATAATAACAGTAAGGAATGGATCAGATTTCAAGATGGCCGCCATGTGCCTGCAAATGATATGCCATTTTTGTTACAATATCAAAATTACACATATCATTTTTACGAATTTCCAAAAATTGAGGTTGAAACAGAGCACAATTGAATACAAGTTCTATGAAATGCACAACAGAATATAAGTTTGCGTCTCACTTCTTTTGCAGCATCTTTTACAGGTAATAACAGTTAACAGTTGGTTCTGTTGGTCGTTTACAAGGTTTATTGGTTTTTCGGGTATTAGTCTTACCTTCGCTTTCTGCTCTTCCGTATCCCTTAGCTGCTGTTCCAGCTGCTCAGCACGGTCCTGAGCGTTCTCTTTCTCCATTTTCATGGCGATCATCTTCTTCTTGATGCTGTCCATGGCTGTTTGTTAAATGTGGTCCTTACAAATAAACTACAACAAAATAAAGGAATATCAAAAGCAGAAAGGAATGAACGGGGAAGACTTCAACTGCAGACGACGAGAAACCGCTAACTCAACAGCTCCCTCAATCTCGAAAGGGCTACACTGAAGTAAACACTCACACTGGCCTGCCAAATAATTGGAGAGAGGAGAGACGGAATGTAGAGGGACAGCCTATCAGAAAGGGTATATCTCGGCGCGATGGGAACCCCTAGAGCGCTACGTCACGTACACGCCAGATAACCTTACATCCTTCTTTGGAGTCTGCAAGAATCACATATTGGCATCGGGGGATTCCAATCGCCCTCTGGAGGGGTGTCAGCCGACACACTCAGAAAGTTTTACCAAAAAGTGCTTAAACTCTAATGCACAAACTTAAGAACAAATGCGGCAATGATTCTCCCTTAAATCTACTCAAATTCATAGAAAACATATTTATTGAAAATACAAATTATGTGAAATCGCTTATTTCCTACTTTACCTGTGTTTAATATAGATAAATTTTACTTAGACTCATCTCGTGTGTAGAACACATGTGCGTTTCCATGGTAACGAAACAAGGAAGAAAAAGCCGTTTGTACTATGTTAGAGATTTTCGCCTACATTGATGCTTCACTCAAAGAATCGTTACAAACAATACAACCACTGCTTAGGCTCAAACAAGTGATAGAAAAATAATCTTTGAAACTCTTTAAGGGCACGGAGAGGGGGATATAGAGTATACCGGCTATGTTGTCTCTAAATTCTGCCTATTGCTGTAGAAAAATCTGCAATTCGTCGTGTTATTTTTGCTGACAAGTTTGATGGAAAGTGTCCAAACTTGGTACAGCGACTTGAGTGGGGGTGACTGTAGCCCCGTAAAATGCTAGACGAAGAGGAATGTGCGAATTCAGAATAGTAAAAATTACAATGAGATTACATGTAGACAATACAAATGTTTTGGGGTTAATTTTTTTTTTTCATACTGAGTGTTCAATTTAAAAAAAATGCACATCACATGTTAATATGAAATTATGAATTGAAATTGTTGTGCCGCAATTAGTAAAGATTTAGAACGGCCTTCAATTATTCACAGATGTGAGGTCTTAATTCCCACCATTTATTGAATAATTCTACATACATGTATCTTAAAATCTAGCTAATCAGCTGAACATGGAATCATTTAAAGATGGTACGGAAGACAGGAATGTATTAACAGATAATGATTGGGATATACTGCTGCAGTTTCAGACACGGATTAATTTTTTTTATCGTGAGAGTGGAATAAGCAGATGGTCACGCCCGCCTGCCGAACCATCGAGAGGGGTGGGGGTAGATCACCGCTCCCTAGTGGGAGCCTGTCAAACATAAGGCGCGCGTGTGTAAGTATGTAGGTATATCAAATGACTCTTAGCTCGCGGGCAGCAATGGGGAATCAGAAACATGTGGCCGAGATTGAGTGTTATCTGTATTTGTGTATATCTGTTGGCCATTGATTCCCCCCTGTAGATGCTGTAACATGCCGGTAAGATGGTATTGTACCGCTAATCCAATCACCGCAATCTGGCCGATCCGGCCGGGGATTAGTAACATCCTTACCCTGATTCCTCACCCTGGCTCTAATCACCAGACCGCTACTCTGCATGGTCATTAGCATCACACAGTCTAAAAAAATTATCACCAACATGCGTATGGTCCCCATGACCGGGAACAAATTATGTAATTATTTGTTTCATAAAGAATGATATACAATTCGTAAATTATGATATTTCTTTAGTTTTAATTTTGTTTGTTTGGGCTTTTTCTTCTTTTTTTTTTAAATATCATCGATCAGAACAAAAATATCGATAAAAAGCTTGTTAGCTGTCACTGAGAAGTTTTATCATAAGTTTTCTTCTCGAACGAGTTTGTTTTTTTTATTTTTCGGTAAATGTATTTTTGGAAGGCATTTCTAATTCCGAGCGCTATCAATTGTTTGCAATGATTCATATCTCAAGCAGGCGGATAGCATTTTGCCATGGAAACCATTTTTTCACAAACAACATCATAAGACAAGAAACGAAACACCCCCCCCCCCCCCACAAACCCCCCCCCCCCCCCCAAAAACAAAAAACCTGAGATCATGCTGCATGTCACCTTCCTAAAAATAAAGTCTGCGACCAAATAGCTTATTTGTTTCCGTGCATGTAATTAAATGTGAGAATCCAAGAATTTCATGTGATTATATGATCATTATTGTTAAGTAAATTAAATGTGTGCAATTCTGACTGTTTTAGAAGATATATTCTATCATATTTACATATGTAAGACTAAAAATCACATATTCATTAAAATATGGATTCAAAGCTATTTTGCAGCTTCTTGTTAAAGCGCTCCTTTGAAAAACTGTGTTACTAATTTCAATACATTTTTTCGGTATAGAAATACACATATCAGTCCATCACAGGATATGAATAATAACTATGCACAATATACACAAGATATCTTAAAATATATTGTTATATATATTTATTGAAAATAAATCAGATTTAGCTGTATATTATACATGAAATCCACAGATAATACTTTATGTGGTCATGGGAAAACTATAATTCTACAACTCATACAGGATATGGGCTACTTGATACTAAAAACGTCACTTCTTTACAAAAGAACGACCAAAATTGTGTGGGTTTTTGTTTGTTTTGTTTTGTTTTGTTGGGTTTTTTTTTTTGTTTTTTTATTTGTTTTTTTTTTTAATTGAATTTTAAAATACGGTAGATTCAAAATTCAAACAATAACAACCCACTGTCTAAGAGTATAGACAAACGTAACCGCATAATAAAGATAGCTCGATGGTCGAGGCCATTTTTAGACTATTCTAATCTCCTTGAGAAGAAGAATTCTTAATAGAGATAAAGGAAATGTTCTGATTTTACAGGTAAACTTAAGGTAGATCTGATGGTCTCATTTGTTGGTCACCCAGCATCCTTATTTTGATGTTTGCATCTTTTTCAACGCAATCAATGCAAACTTATGACCTCGTTAGATTTTAAAAATGCTTATAAGATAACATCCATCAAACTGACTTCCTCAAAGAAAATGTTTTGACTTATGATAGAAATTGCTTAAAATGGATCAGAAGTTTTCGTCGCCATTCTCCCCTTTTCTCCATTGTTTACTATTGAGCTAAAACTAATTCAGCATTTTTGTTTTACATGCATCATACGCAGGAAACGTTTGTAAAATTATACAAATGGATTGACACCAAGAGAATTCCACAAGAAATTACGGAGGATAGACCATGACATCTAACATGACATGTTTACAAACACAGAAAATAGGGCTCGATCGTCCGTACTTTCAGCCAAAGTGATCTACTGTAAACCAGATCTAACCAAAATCTCTAAACAACAAATGCTTGTTTTCTTATTTAGACGATCATCTGCGCACGTATTTATCTTTATCTAATTGTTTCACAGCGGAACACGTTTTCAAAATAATTTCTACTGTTTTCCACTTTGATGTTGATATGAAATAATTTTTCAGTGTTAAGGGGCGCTATACGAGTTTCTCCGGCTTAGAAGCCAGGAGTCTGCGATAGAAAGCTATACCCCGTTACATGTATATTGGACCTGTTCCAGCGGCTTCAATCTCAAACCTTTATCTCACGTTTTGCGTTCAATTTTTTGGAAGAAATTGCGCAATTTACAGGATTGATATGAATCTTCTCGGTGAGAGATGCTAGACTTCAAATTATTCGTGTTCCAGAACGTCTCCATGAAACTATTGTAAAAGTTCAGCATTATCAGTGATGTACTGGTGTATTGGGTGTATCAACAAATAATGTGCTGTGAAAATTTTAAAGGATAAAAAATTAAGGCAGAAATAACCCCCTACCCACCACCCACAAAAATCAAACAACAACATGATACTTGTCCGTGTTTTTGCAACTAGTCCAAAGCTTCCCAATTCCTTATACCATGATATTATAAAAACATTTTCAAAAAACAAAACAAAAAAAACCTCGTAGCAAAAATGTAACTCAGACATTGTTACTCTCGCGCTTTAACAAGACAGTACGTTATCATTTCACATTCACACATTTGAAAAATGAAGCTAAAACAGAAGCTGGCCCGGTATGAATGTAGAATGGCGCCAGCCGCCTAAAATGCTAAATATGATAACTTATTTTAAAAACAAAACGTTCCGTACCCCGTGTTTATAATCTTATTCAAAATATCACTACATGACTTATTACTTAGTAAACTAGTATATAGTGAAAGACAAACAGTGTAGGCTATCTGACAGATATTATATGCTACAGATGATATCTAGGACATCTAGGAATTTCAAACTTGTATATATATTATAGGTACGTAGCATCGTTTTTGAAAGTGGGGGGGGGGCAGACTCATCCAAAAAATCTTGACAAGCAAACCAAAAAAAAAAATAAAATAAAGGAAATTAGGACTTTCCCACAATCTTCAAAATCCTAACCGGGGGGGGGGGGGGGGGGGGGGGCGTAGTATCTAACTAATTTTAATCCAAATTTCTTTATTTTCATATTAATTTTTTACATGCGCCCAAAAAAGTGGGGGGGGGGGGGCAACTCCATGATAATTCAATTTTTTATATGTAAATTTTAAAAAATTTGTTGTTGCAAGAAAAAGTGGGGGGCCAGGTCCCCCCGATGCTTCGTGCCTGTATTAGACCTGTCATGCTATATCAGTGATGCATTGTAATTAATATTTCGGTTTTGGTTGGGGTTAATGGAGTCAATGGGGCAGTTTGTAATTTTACTGGTCTTATTATAAACAAAGTCACAGGCTGAATTTAACTCTCGTTGCATCGAGTCCTTGCATAATAGGATGTAAAATACGTTACCAACGTTGGGGTGAGTGGTAGGTACATGGCTGTTGACTGATTGATCTGTCTGTCTGTGGTAAGAAAATTGTCAAAATATCTGCCAATAAATATATCAGCTAAGATATAAGTCGAGATATAACCTAAGATATAAAAAGACAAACTTTAGATAGATAAAGTTCAACGCCACTATATGACCTTGAAAATGATGAAACGTGTTTAGGTCACATTTTCAAGTCTGGTTAACTTATAAAATATTAGAAATTGACGATGAACAATGCAGACTCCGTAAAATCAGGTCTGTGTTAGTATTTTCTACCTAGCTCATACCCCAAATGCCTATAAAATTGTAAAGAATCTGGGGAGCAAATAATTTTAAAGAAAGGAAAGTGGACTTTATCCTTAGGTAAGATCCTATGTTTGTCGTGACATTACGTGTATGTAACATCTAAGCATCATTCTAATTAGAATCAAACGTGTAACGATACGCTATACTTGTACAGAGTAATCCTATAGACAAGCGGATTTACAAGTCAAATGAAGTAAGCATATATATCGCGAAACCGAACTTTTAAATTTAAGAAAATGGAACAGGAATACCCAACGCTTGCGCAAGACGTGCCTCTAGTGTACTGAAATAAGGATGCATTCTAATTGTAAAGAAAACAGGATGCGTTGATAGATTTAGAATAGTCAGGGCGAGTTATGGGTGGAGACAGGCCCTTAGATCTCACTCTGAATTGTATGTGCATGTATATGCATTTACACATGTGTATGTTGCAAGTTTCTTTTTATAATATTGAACGAGTAGGATTCCTTGGATTCCGAACACATAAGACGTGGTTGCATAATTAGTTTGGCGGCAAAACAAATTGTCTGTGAATTTTTGATAGCAGAACACAAACTTTCTTCAAGTCACCATGGATAGGGCAAGGTCTATTGGTGAAATTGAAATAAACGATGAGGACTGTTATCAACGAGAACATGAGCGAGATTTTTCGGTCTCAATATATTTGGTTCAATTTTAGCAAAAATGTTTGAATCCTACTTTATACGCAAAGAAATTATGAAAAGTTGGCTTAATTTACAAAATTATAACAATGTAATATCAGTGTGAAATTTAACCCCAAACTGGTTTTACCCGTCTGTGTGCCTAAGGGTCAGGCCGCCCCTAACCCCGCAAAAATGTATCCACGTGTTAACTTTGATATTTTTATGCCTGTATTGTTTACAGCTCCCTGACTTACCGCTGAGAAGGCATTGTTTATCTTATTGTTTATCAGAGTCGGCCAGATGTAGCACAAAAACCTGTAGAAGAGTTACTAAGTGTCTATTGCAGAAGAGTTACTAAGTGTCTATTGCTTACACAGGTCAGTGGTTCCAGTGGGTAGTCTGTCTTGGTATTCTAAAAACACGCCCCACCCCTACCCCTTATTATTATTTTTTTATCACTACTGTGAAATCAGGCTTTTATATTTTTTTAATAATGCGCAACTACCACGAAATTCGTCTTTTTTAAATCAATGCAAGAAAAGACCGACAGGGTACACCGGGTTCATCATCTGGATAAAATCATGGCATCCTTTGGAACTAGTTCAGTTGTCGTAAGAGTTCCTTCAAGGAACGTTAACAATCATATTGTCATAGATGATAAGATGAAAAAAAATAATATTCCGGTTTTAGCATTCAGCATTAGCATGTACGTTTTAGTTGGGCCCTTCAAAGTTACCCCTAATATTCAAACGCACCCTTCAAAGTAATAGTTATAGTATACGGATTCCCGGCTGTAGGTGAGTAAATCAAGACACGAGGAAGTGGCGTGTGTACATGATATAGGAGGACGGGATCCGGAATCGTTACGTCGTGTCTCTGATGTCCTTGTAATATCTACAAATTATTCTTGTATCCTTGTGATGTGGGCCCGTGATTGAAAAGAAATCTATCTTATCTTATAGTGCAGAGAGATGACTCGTAAACCTATTCATCCCATACTATGCCCCTTACACAGGTAAAATGCACCAAAGACATTTCCTTTCCTAGAAAGACAATACCCCGTACTATAATATTATTGTATAGTGCAATGTGTACGAGGGATTATCTATCAATGAGAAAAGAAGTGACATAGCGGCAAGTGTCCATAGCCCAGTATCGACACAGGAATGATACATTCAACGTGCACCTGAAGATACTGTTTATACACACAACGTAAACTTTACGGCTGGAAAAAAAACTGATGAGGTATACCAGAGTAAACAGACTCACCCCCTGTGATGATGTGGATCCTAGGGGAGGTGGTGCAGTCACGTGGTTCCTCACTCGTGGGGCCCCACTCGTTATGGACACAACAGCTGAGTGGGTCGCCGCGGTGCAATGGTAGAGATAAATTTAAAGTTAAATCAGTTTTACTGATTGGTTTAAATACTGGAAAGTGCTCTAACTACCTGAATTTATTCTTATCAAGCACCTGTTTGGGTATTACGTATGTAACAAACTTCTTCGGGTACCTATTCAACAGGTGGAATTTAACCCGCTATTTACCGGCGATTCTTATACAAAGGCCTGGCTTTAGTCCCTCTTACCGTAATCGACGCAAATTCCCCGTTATCTTTCAGAAGTGTACAATAATTGTGTTTGTGGACAGTTATAGCTTTTAAGAAATGAATACAAAGTCTGAATACTGAATATTCAAATGAAATTCAGAATCCATCAATACACGCAGCCGGGTCGTATTCAGAGCTGTGCGGGATTTTGTTTTATTGCATATTCGTCTTTGCCAAATATTGTTCTGAATAATCACGCTTCAAATTTGTACTTTAAACAGTGCATTGTGGAGAACTCGTCAATCCTTTGTTGATAAGTAATGATACAGAAACCGACCTGTATGCTATACACGCAGGTAATCAGATATATCGATTGCACATGAAAGATTTCACTCTTAGTTTAAATAGCTCCGTAGAAATGTCTTATTACGCCACTGTCTAATTATGTTTGAACTCGCCAGGGTTGATACACTGTGCAATTTAATCATTAAGTGTCATGGCAGAGCAGGTTGAGGCAATTCTCATGATTAGAGAGAGATTCCTTTGGAAAGTCAAATTCTTATCGTCGCCTGGAACGACACCATTACAATGTGAAATGTAAACATCACAACTGGGAAGGGGGGGGGGGGGCTATATAAATATAAGTCGCGGTCCATCATATTTCATTTGCAAAAATATATTAAGAGTTAACTCTCTTGGCGTATATTCTGCATTAAATGGTAAAACAAACATAGGTATTTTATATGGAGGGGGGGGGGGGGTGGGGGTGGTGGCATTGCCCAAACATTTAACAAGCAATCATACAAAAAATAAAGAAGGGTCCATGCTTAAACGGAAGAGAGGGGGTGTTCTACTCGTATTTAAGTGATTTAAATTGCACGTGTATACCTTAACTGTCAATACCTTTTATTCAAATTATTGTGTCCAAAAAGGGGTTATAGCTGACAATTTGAATTGCAAAAACGTCGTCTTTCCCTTTTCCATTTACTAGCACGACATATTATAATTGAGAGAATGTTTAGAACTTAAACTCGACTTTTATCAAACGCTGATTTTCATTAAATATTGCAATTATCATAAGTATTGGATTTTAGATTGATAACACTAAAAGTAACACATTTCTGGCCCCAGATTGGCTGTTTTGATAAAATTTTAAATTTCACCCGATATGCCGTTTGACCATTGAACTAGTTAACTCAAAGTTAGCAATCTGAGCTGTTAGCAGCCTGGCGCTACTGCACGTTTTCAAAAATAAAAAGAGATAAAAAGAGATTTTAATAAAAATTGTGAGAGAAAAAACATTAACGACGGACGGTTTCCGTTGAAAATAACAAGAGCGGTAAAAGTAGATTTTCAGAAAACGGTCTGATTACCGGGATAGAGGTGTGAACAGTTGTGAGTACAATCATTACAGGGAATCTCAGCCCCAGGCTGCACTTTTCTCAGTAACATTGTTACACAGTCAAAATCCACTCAATCAACTACCAGCACCTTCTGATGAGGTTGATTCTACATCGAAGTTTTTGAAAATGTCCAATGTGTGTGTGTTTTTTATAACCATGTCCATATCATTATGGTGCCTTTTTAAAATGAAAATATGAATATCAGTAATGTTTACTGACTTTTAATCTTTTTTCTATCTTGACATGTTTTCATACATAAGCTCAGTAACGGATTATTGTCCTTTTAGAAAAAGTGGGTATGCAAGTTAGATTTGGAAATAGAGATCCTGTCATTTTTTTTCTTCTTCTTTTATATTTGAGACACCAATAAGTTTAAACTAGCCCCATGGTTTCTATTGTTTTCTCTCCTTCATTTCCATTCTTTTTAAACACAGCTTAAAAGCTTAGGAGTAACAAAATCTTGAAAATATTTCTATGTTGGTTATAAGGAAGAACATATTTTTTATTGTCGACCTAGAAATAATGTTAGCAATCTAAATGCCTCCTTAAAAAGTCATTTTTATCAGATGAACAGCTGTGTGAAAAATAGAACACTGAACATTTTCATGAAGTGTCCATATTGTAATTTTGAAAGAAATATACTTGATATTGGTGTTGAATTTAAAACTTGAAATTGTATACATTAAGGAAAAAACCAATATTTTTATCAAATAAACTGATATTTTCCCAATTTATATGAATTTATTAATCTATTAAGAGGATTTAGTATAGACTTAGTGTACATGTACGGTATACTGTCTCTGTTTTTTTTTTTTTTTTTGTTTTTTTTTGTTTTTATTCTTTATTTTAGTAAGGTTGGAACAATTAATTAATCCATTGACTGTAATTATATTTTTCTATCGTTGTTTACTTTTCTGGATGTTAATAAAATCTTGTTGTATTTAAGCATAATTCTAACTAATGATACTTATATTATTTGTCAATTACAAGTGTATAACTAGATCTTAACATTAATGTTTATCCTCTTAAGGTGATACTTGACCTGCTTTTACAATAGGCTATGCCTGTTTTCCAATCGTTATTTTATTCAGTAAAAAGTATGTTTAAATTGTACACAATCTTCAACGTAAATGTTAATTAAACATTTTCCTTCTATTGTCATGTTACTCTCTCTCTCTCTCTCTCTCTCTCTCTCTCTCTCTCTCTCTCTCTCTCTCTCAATTGGTTTCAAAATAAATCATAATTAAATACACTTTGACATGCTTATTTTTCTTGATTTGAGGAAGAATATAAATGTTTCTGTTAATCATTACACACATGAGAAATAAAAGACTCAATTCTGGGAGATTAATGAACTTTGGCCTAACAGAGTTATCGATCTCCGTACAGTAAACTGGTTTAGTACGAACAGAGATATAGTAACAACTCGCGAACACAGCTTTCAATTTTTTTTATGGATCCACGGTAAAAATTCTTCAAAAATATGTAAAATCCTATACGATTTTAACGATGTCAGCCAAAACAAATTTACCAATTACTGTAGCCAATTGAATTTGAGTCCCATAGAGTTGAAAGATTACATGTACGAAATTGAAATATTTTACAACGTCTTATAGTTTTAAACGTTCGCAAATACCAATTGACATAATTATTTGAATGACTTTATATCTATATCAACTCAGTTTAAAATCATATTAGTTTAAGTTTCCAAAAAGGTGGGGTTTTTTTTCAAATGACTAAATAAATACATACGGTAGTCATGTGGAAGAAAACATGTTTACATGTATACATAGAATTGGCTTCGTTTATCGTTATAGAATTCTTATTATATATTCTTATAGAATTATCTTATATTTGTAAAATTATAAAACCAGCACTTCATCTGATTGTCCGTAATAGGTATATGAAGATAACAGTTAGATAAGGACAAGACAAGATATCTAATAATGAGTTTCAATTGTTCTATTGTATTTATTCAAACAGTGCATGTATCCTACACACTTTCATTCTCCTGCAAAGTTTGCGACATTTGCAAACATTCACAATTCACGAAGACGATTCTTGAGCACGATTTATTGAATGTGAACCAATTAAAAATTGATAATTAATTTGATATTTTTCCCTTAAAAAAGACAAACACCGTGCTTTAAAAAAATAAAATAAGAATCGATCTTCTTAAACCAGTTATTTTTATAGCATACCTTCCTTCCGTATAAGCAGACACTTCTTGACTTCATATCATAATGAGATACTCTGGCCACATTTTCCTTTGTTTCGGCGCATTAGATAAGTTTAGAGATACAAGTATCTTTTAAGAGACCCGGGCCCGTTTCACAAAGCATACTTACGACTAAGTTATATCTTAGGAAAGAACTTTTTCCTAAGTTCATTACTTATCCGTTTTACTATTCCAGTCTTATCTTATGAATTCCTAAGTTATGTCTTAACTTTAAGACAGATAAATCGATGTCTTAGGAACAAACTTAATATGGCGACTGTTTATTGTATAATAAAATGAATAACATGCACATTAAAGTTGACAAAAATACAAGAAAAAACGAATCATTAGGACTTGTTCACTTTACTTCTTATCTGAAAACTTTAGAAATATCAAAATAAGCATTTATTTCTTTAATTAATTTCTTTTGTGTAGACTTTTAATTTTAACATTTTTTAAAGATTATCTCGTCGCAGGCGCAGATGGGTAGCGGGTATTATTATAGCTAGTGCACTGATGATAATGAAATTATTCATGCCCGAGAATCACTGATAGTTTTATAAAAATAGGAATAAATACTAAATAAAACTCAATTTACAGAATGACTGGATGATTTGTCCTATCCCTCCACTAAATAAGCTTTTCTTTAACGAAAGAAATTTTCGTGTTTTCTTTGGGTGGGGTGAGGGGTTGTTTATTTGTTTTTGTTGGGAGTGGTAGGAGTGACCGACAAGTGGTCTAGGTATGTCGATGCTAAATTATCCTTGGGAAGGGAATGCTGTTTCATTAAGAAATTGTTGTCTTTTATCCTGGCTTCCTCTATCAGCCAAGATGCATTTATTTGCAATGTTTCCTTTTGTTAAAAATAGCCCTATTCTTATACCAACCATTACAAGAAACCACGCGTTACATTAAACTTACTTTAAAAGTTCTTCATCTTTCCATTCCATTCCTACTTGTCACTGCATGTGAGTATTGTATACCATTTTGAAATATACCGTAAGATATAGTAAAGTCATAATATTTGGATATCCCAACGGGTATTTTTAATTTAGGATTAAGCATATCTTTGTATGTAAACACGGACTATTTATAATGGACCTACTAAACAAAAAATTCACTCGATCATTTATAAAGAATAACAGAAATTCTAGCAGTGACCATTTTTTTCAAATGATTCATGCTGTCAAGGATTATATGTACATGTAGCAAAAAACAAAGATACTGAGATTTCTCAAACTACAATATACCGTTTTCAAAGAATATACGGTTTTATTACGTTATTTTTATATACTCGTGTATGCACGAACTATTTGCACTGTTTTTACACGCTTTAACTTTTTTTCTCTAATTTGTTTCTAGGAGAATAAGGGAATGTGTTTTTACGTTTACTTAGAATGTTTGCACCCATGCCATGTTGAAAAGAATTTACATGATCGATGTAGGTAAGGAATTAACGAAATAATTTAAAAGTGGCTTACAGTGTATCTTAAGATAAGATAAGATAAGATTTAGTCAACTGCGTTACACTAAGAAAGTTCTGTGAAACAGCTATGAAAAATCTTATTTACTTCCTAAGTTATAACTTAGGCATATCTTAAGTTCTATCTTAGGAAACATCTTAGGAAATCTTTGTGAAAGGGATGTATAAGTATAGAACTATACAAATGCACTATAAATACAAGAGACAAATTCAAGTTTTACTAAAGACAGCTTTAAAGGGGTATGTGACAACAGTGGTCGCACGATATTAGACTGCATATATACATATAGACATAGGATTATGATTGTCTGGCAACTCAAACAAATTTTTGCCTCCATTTGCTTGTGATAAAGATAGGTAAAACGCTGGTTTTTTTCATAAATATGCTTCATATTGCAGTAGTTTAATGTTGCCTTACTTTGATGAAGATCAGGATGAAGAACGCTTTTGACAACAACCGTATTGCTAGAAGACAAACCGGAAAATCTAATAAATATGTTTTCTTCCTAGATTTAAAGAAGATGCAATTAACAGCGAATTTAAGCAACGGTTTTAAATTTTAACAAAGCGACTGGATTCCACCAATTATACGGCTTTTGAGTGCTTATTTTTTGCTATAGGTATAGTGCATTACAGATTCAAAATATTTGATATATTGCCATAGTATTTCATAACACGATTCAGTTTTAAGAATGAATACAGTTTTTTATTCCTTCTCTTACATTTGAAACAAAATTATTTTTTTAATTTCTTTATTATTGTTAACAATGTTCAAGTAAAATTGCGTGAAAGCTAATCTTCTCCTGTGCTATGGTAGTATTCAAATTGTTTTCTTCTTTCATTTTCAACAGAATGGCTCTTCAGAAAATGTCCCGGTCAGTGTATGTTGGGATTTGTCAAGAGATAGGGACTCCACAACAGGTGGCGTCTAGGCGAAACAGAATTGATGATTGTGAGTTACTTGTGAATCAAGTATTGAAAGATGAACTCAAATTACAATTAATGATGAGTGGAAGTAGAAAAGAAGGATTCAGATTTCGTGGTTCAGACGTAGACATTATGTTCTGGCCAACTGATCACCAGGTGATCTGGGACTTTTCTCAGATTCGTTTTAACAACATACAAAGTCATGTACCGGTTTTCTGCGACAGTTCGGAGAGTCCACCAGGGTTCACTTTACTTAAGATACCGGTACCATTAGAATGCGCCGTCTTTCTGAATCGTTCTTTAAACGAAGATGCTTTTTATTATGTAATGAGATCTTGTGTAGAACACAATAAACAGCTTTGCATATCAAGTAGTAAATACAGGGAGATCATCCAAACGATATCGTTTCCTGGTTCCGGAATACATGGACCATGTAGTAGTGGGACACTTGGGGGTGGAATAGAATATGACCAAGCCTATTGTTTTGTCAGTAAGCTTTGGCCTCCCTCTGCCTCCAGTTGGAAAGACAGATGTCTTTCATGGCCATCGCCTGATGTTGTCGATGACATTGTTAGAAGCGGATGCCATTTTGTAGCAATAGGACACAAACTAGGAAACCATGAAGACCACGAATGGAGAATTTCATTCTCTCAGGCAGAGTACAAACTTGTATACTCGATGAATCACACACAATTTCTAATTTATGGATTGTTGAAAATATTCTTAAAGGAAATAATAAACAAAGGAATTAGAGATGAGGAAAAACTACTGTGTTCCTACCACATGAAGACAGCCCTATTCTGGGCTATACAACAAAACGCTCTAGAAAACTGGTCTCCTCAAAATCTCTTGGGAGGTTTCTGGGTTTGTTTCAAACTTCTCCTTAAATGGGTTTATGAGGGCGCCTGTCCAAATTTTTTTATTCCAGCAAACAACATGTTTCTTAGCAAAATATTTGGTATGACACAGCAAACATTCTTTAGGAAACTGTACGGATTGTACGAGAGGGGAATTGGAATGCTGCTAAACAGTGAATTCATACAAACATACATGATCAATGTTCTCTGTAATCCGAGATTCGGGGTCTGTCTTGATGTACAGACCAGAGAGGTTGCTTTAGATACAGAGATATTCCTTGACATTGTTGGAATCGATGTCATACATCTCACAAGCATTGGGCACGGTATAAGGTTTCTGCTGCACCCGATTCTACAGAATCTATGTATTACAGGTTCACAGTTTCAAAAGGCCGTGTTACAGAAACTTGCAGCCACCACGTTTCAATCATTTGCTTTTCTATTGTTTAACACATATTATAACAAAGGTGTTAACAAAATGATGTATATTATTGACAAAATATCGTGTCACCTGTTAAAACTAGCGACCAAGTGTGGTATTATCAATGGCATGTTGTACATCGCCATGTATTATTACAAAACATGCAGATACAGGGAAGCTTTATCTGTAATAGAGATGACAAAGGGCAAGTTATCACATCCATGTTTGATGTATAAGAGGCATGTAGATCTCGACAGTTATACCGAGGCTGTAGGTGGAAAACCTTTGTCTATAAAAATGAGACAGGCGCTTTTATGGGATATTCAACTCAGTAATGAAATCTGTTATATCAGCGAATTGCAACCAGAACAGCAGCATGAAACAAAGTATCATATGCATTCTCCTTTATTATATATTCCACCTGTTGTACTGTTTCACATGCTAGAGTATTTATGCTCTCGGCATGTTCATACCTTTAAAGAAAAAGAAGCTCTAGATGATCTCGAGTTCTTAGTCCATCATGACCAGGGACAGTTTGTACCTGAACAACTCAGAGACATCTCCTGGGAGATTTTGGGGATCTGTCAACAGATGGCAGGAAACTTCCAGGATGCTCGGTATTCATACCAACAGTCCCTCGAACAAGACCATACCAATCAACTAGAACACGCTACCAGACAGAGAATCCGTGAGCTAAATAGTTAATATCAAGTTAACTGTCGTACACTGTTGATTAGACTGTTTGTTGCTTATTTGTTATATTTGCAAGAACTTTGTGCTATGAGAACATTTGCAGTCTTAAATTATTCACAGCTTCGACTTAACTTTGACAGTATCAAGTTGAATACCTGAGCTATCAAACACATCTTTTATAAACATTGGACTTTTTTGCAAAGAAATCGAAAACTCTGGATGATCTGCAATTATCCCAACCGCATAACTATAAAATCAAAAACAAATTGCTTACCAACAAAGTTTCCAAAATTTACTAATTAACAGTACATATTCGTTCCAGAATCATTTATATCACAATCCATAGATTTATGAATGTGTACATTTTTCTGTAGGGTACCTCTGATTTTTATTTTATGTTTACATACTTTTTGATGTCTCAATTTTGTCACTTCAGGTGTTGGTCAATAATAGACTATACTCGGGCTGTTCTTTTTGTTTACTATGATACTATAAATACCCATGTTTGCAGTAATAGTTATAGTCACCGGTGTTCCGGTATTCAACATCATACCACCCGTGTAACCTCCTTCACTACACCGGAAGCCGGTGGACAAAAGCCGTCATCTCAGGACGTGGTACATGAGAAGGACACATTGGAGGGACATTAGAAGGACGCAGAGGACACTTATACCACCATAGGAGGCCATATGATGGAACTGTTATCTTTAAAAAAAAAATCGGTCAATATTTTTTTTGTAAATACATGTATGTATATTTATAATTTATTGATTTTATAAATAGATAAAATTGAAAATACTCATTGATGTTTGTCTTATTGATCAACTGATTAGACACACGACAGCTCTCGTGACAATTTACCATGAAGTTGACTGGTCTATTGTTCATATCGTGAATATTATTTGTAATATCAAATCACTTGAAATGAATATTTTACTGAATACTATGGTATGATTTTGTTTACGTAAAAATTGAGCACCATTTAAGTACTAGTTGCAATTAACAATTAATTTTTAGGATCACTACCTAACTTCTTAAAAACAATTATTTAATTCATATACACATAAACCTCATGATATCTAGATATCCGGCTCATCCCACCCATTTTGTTTCGAATTGACTGTAATATTTTTTTCTAAGAAAACATAACGGTAATGTGCCTTCATAGACAAAGGAGTTCAAGTCAGTTTAAGAAATGTTTTACGTTTTGGTCCACATGTGAACAAGATTTTCGTAAATCCCCTATAATATATCTCTTAGTGTTACTCATGTGAATGTGTTCGACGTGATTTCATATACACATAAACCTCATGATATCTAGATATCCGGCTCATCCCACCCATTTTGTTTCGAATTGACTGTAATATTTTTTTCTAAGAAAACATAACGGTAATGTGCCTTCATAGACAAAGGAGTTCAAGTCAGTTTAAGAAATGTTTTACGTTTTGGTCCACATGTGAACAAGATTTTCGTAAATCCCCTATAATATATCTCTTAGTGTTACTCATGTGAATGTGTTCGACGTGATTTTATATGTCCTTAAACTTCATTTACGAATCTATACTTATAAATTAAGACATTTTGCCTATAAACTACGGAATGCATGCACCAGAGAAATTGCTAACACCTTTAGAATTTCATCACATATCAGTAATTGTCCGTAAGATATTAGTAATTGAATTTTACCTGATAAGTAATTATTCAGAAATAAAATACAAACCTACTTTCATTTTCGATTAACCAGACCGAAATAGCAAAAAAAACGAGATTAGGTTGGTGGACAGGCTTTGGCGGATCCAAGTCAGTGGGAATGTGCATCAAAACATATGTTTGGAAAGAAATAATATCCTTAAAACTTATTTAGGGTATACTAGAAATTAAGATACGACAAATTTTGAATAAATAAGATGAGCAATTCGTTTCTTGAATGCGCAATTCTATTTTTGATGGATATAACTTCCAAAAGCGCGGGATGACTAACGTAATGGCGGAGAGTGTATGGCGAGTAAATCAGTTACATTACATCTGACCACTTTGGTTTAAGATACGCGAAAATAATGTATATACTTATCTATCGTTTTTAAATTGCTTGCACTTTCATACCACTACAAATTGGAAGTAAACCATTAAATACGATTGCGAAACATAAATTGTGTTAAGAACCCTGTCTGTATAAATAGATGATATATGATATAAATAGATGATATATGCAGAAAACGAGGAATTTTAATAGGATCGGAAGGAGGTAACAGTCTTTTTTCTGAAATTCTTTTTTGGGACAGTGATCATATGTATGGTGAAAAAAAAATTGAGATCATATACATGAAACATTGAATCATATTTTAAAATGTTAACAGTGTTAATTCCTGCACTTGCGCGAGATATTATCTAGTATGTTACATTTATGCTGTTTTTTTCTGATTGTTACGTTTTCCTCAAATAGTGCAAATTTGAGGATAAACAAATTCACGTGGTATGCAATTGAGTTTTGTCTGACTTGCTTAATTTCTTCAAATACCTGTCGTCTATTGTACCAAGGTTCACACATTTTATTCCTTGTTATATTTATTGAAAGGACAGAATAAAAAGCCTCAACGAAATACACTTTTACGGTGTGCTTGAAATCATTGCAAATGCATCAGTAATTGCAAAGAAATACAATCGAAGGTATTTAATAATCAGGGTGTGTTACGTTAGTTGTTTACTTTCGTTTTTAAGTTTTTATGGTATATATTTTATAACTCACTGTATAAGGGGCCGTTTATAAATATTAAGGAATATTTTTTTTGCATTCCTTTGAATTAATTATTAGTACAAGCTACAGTACCTATTTAATTAGCAAAAAGGAAATTTGAAATTTATGGCTTTATAACTGAGAGTTAGAGATAATAATGATTAAGGGTATAGGTTTGTTAAGACTTAAGTCAAAGAGACAATCCTACCTTGTCCTGGATGTATTCTATTATAATTGGCACAACCATTTATATTTTCTTAGTATACATTTAATATGCTTTTCATTGTTCAGTGATGGAACTCCAAGTTCCGATTATCAAATCAAATTAATTTGAACTATGATATTATTTGATATTAGAAAACTTAGTTTTAAGTCATACCGTTGAATTCCTTTTCTTAGGTTTTTAGGGATGATGCATTCAGCATTGCAGTCATAATATCAGCTGAATATAAATATTAATTACGTTGATGTTATTATAGAGGAGTCAAGTACTTTGTATCTCTTTATAGAGTAATATTATCTTCAGAGTTACATGACCGACTATTTAGTTTTTAGGGAACATTGTACAAAAGTACAGAACTGTAATTTAAACCATGGCATTACACAGTGACCGTGTAACTTAAAATTAATAATTTGGAACAAACCAAAATAAAAGATTCTAAATATGTACCAAGTATTTACAGTTAATAGTAGTAAAAGGGCCTCGCTTATATTTTTTTGAAGAGTGTTCCTATCAAGAAACTTGTTTTCATTATCTTTCTTCCTTAAAAATGGGATGACTCTTAACTTTGGTTTGTTTATAATGACCCTTATGATCGACAGAAATAGTTTATGCCGATAATGGACGATGTCTTTTTTTGAAGATCCTTGTATAAAAGCGGTTTTCAAAAACCGACATTAACATTTTTTAATACATAAGGATGCTGGATAGTCAACAACTTAACCGTCAAACCTACCTTAATTTTAATATTTTATTTTCTTAGCTATAAATTGTTATTGAGTAAAAAACAACACATGTATTTTACTTTTAAATTTGGGTATTTTTTTTCTATATCTTTATAGAGAGCTCTTCTTATAAAGGAGATCAAAGCAGTCTCAAGAATTTCATTATCAACGAACCCTCTTAAAGGGGTATGGTCACGATTTTGGTTAAAAATTATTTTTTCGATTTAAATGTTTACAATGCTTCAGTAAGGCATTTAAAAAAGGCAACCAAAATATGAGTGTCATGTGTTGAGTTATAAGCGAGTTACAGAGCTTACAATTCCTTGCTATGTAAACAAAGCTTACGTTTACATTTTGAATGTTGAAGTGAAAATTCTAGTTTTAAACACAAAATGAATGTGTTAATCGTTAGAAACTGTTAATTCATGCTTAAAATGAATAAGAGGATAGACAAATTAGTTTGAAAAAGGTTTTTACTGGTTTATTGAATCTATGTAAACAAAAACAGGGCACGAACCTTGTTTACATGACGAAGAATTGCGCGCCCTGTATCTTGCCTAAAACTCAACGACTAGCACCAAAATTTGACCAAAATCGTAACCATGCCCCTTTAACAGCGTGTTCTTACATGTACTTCACTGCTAAAGTATATAGAGGAAGTAAAGCAAGTTAATTGTACTCTAATCCATAGTAGAGGAACAAATATTATTGTCAGGGAAGACAACCCCAGGAAGTGGTATCGTTGTGCTAAAATATAAAACTAAAATTCAACAGACATAAACATTAAACAACTATCTATGATACAAATGACAACTGAACTTTACTAGATCGGTGAAAACATTAAAATGTTAAACGGAAAAAATGAATATGTTGGATTATTCTTGTTTACTGACAAATTCAAATATACATTTTATTTACGTACACATTTTGAATCATATTTGCAAGACATAGCACACCTTGTTCAGAACGACGCTTTGCTTATTGTGGAAGAAAAAAAACTAAATCTTTTTATTTTATTAAATGTGGGCTTCCGATGAACTTGCCCGTTGGAATCTTTACCCG
Organism: Magallana gigas; assembly: GCF_963853765.1. Lineage (NCBI taxonomy): Eukaryota > Metazoa > Mollusca > Bivalvia > Ostreida > Ostreidae > Magallana > Magallana gigas. Next base: position 55,577,585 of record NC_088858.1, on the reverse strand, counting down.
AATACTTAAAAACAATCATTTTTATAGCAATAAATTTAGTAGCTATTACATTTATCCGAATATAAAGTGGATTGCACAATTCACACTTTATAAACCGCGAAAAACCAATTGAAATATCTGTATATTTGCTTATCCATCCATATGCATTGTTCTTTCCGACTGTAAGTCCATACGGGGGAGCTGCAATCGCATTTGCTCTCTTTGTATGCGCAATTGCCCCCTAGACTTATAGATATTTTCTGATTTTTACTCGTATATATAGTGAATATTTCTAATAAAAAAATATGTGGTGTTTAATATAAATTATCTAAAGTTTAAGATAAGATTCAAGGTATTTTAGTTTGATTCATATTTAATTTTAATCAATTACAAATGTTATTAAATATTGTACAATAAAAGTGGGCCCAAATAAAACGAAAGTGTTTGATTTTTATATTTTTCGTGTACAAAATTCAATGTATAAGGAAAGATAAGTCTTCCTAATTATACCATGATTTATGTATACCTTACTGTTGGCGTACTATGGAGTCATAAAATTGTGACGTCATTCAAACCATTACACGATACATCATGTTTTTTTCTCCAACTCCGTAAGATTGATGTATTTAAAAATGTCTTATATTAACATTTTAAAGGAATTACTGTTATAACATATCATTGATTTTGTTAACAAATGTGAATTATGTAAATTAAAAAATACATTACAGTCTGAACGTTTATTTTTTATGCAATAGCTAAATGTCAAGTTCTAGGCTAATGCAGGGTATTTGCGAGTGGTAAAATGCAAGTATAAGTAATAAACAACGATCGATTATTTAGTGAACATGGCGTTATGAATAGCACTGCTCTGCTGGCATATTTTCCAAGATGCGCTAGCGCGCATCATGGAATTTGCCAGCAGAGCAATTGCTATTCATAACGCCATGTTCACTAAATAACGTTGTGAATTTCTTAAATTCTCAAACAAGGTCTTGCAATGCAACTTATCTTATGTATGCATTTTATTTCCCAAGCTTAAATAATTATTCTCTCTCTCGCCTGGTTAAAGGTTTTTTTTTTTAAACTTAAGATGTTGAGATATGATATTCTAGCTCGCATCATATAAAATATGTCAGCAGAGCAATTGCTATTCATAACGCCATGTTCACTAAATAATCGTTGTTTATTTCTTACGTAAAATTTGAAATTCTCAATTTACCGTTGAATTAATAATTTCGGACGGTCCATACAGTACATATAACTAGCTAAGCCTTTTCATCAACAGCTAAGTAATCCATTTAGCGTAACTTTCTGCAAAGAGTGAAAAGATTACGAATTTCTACAGATTTTTACATGTGGTTTAAATTTTTTTTTTAAAGATATGAAATTTGAATTCCGGAAAAATCTTTAAGACGCAAGTGCGAGCTTATTATTGCAGTAAAAAGTTTAAGTCTTTCAGAATATGCAGTGTGGGGTTTTTTTTGCGTTAAAGGATAAATTCTGGGTTTTTAATTTATTTGTATCATTATCCTTATTTTAGGTTAAGTATGCGAGCCAAACCTTTTACTGATTATAGTCAAAATTAACAAATGTAATCGTAAAAATTAAGTAATATTATAACATTTTTGTGCGCAATGATATAATTAATTATGTAAAAAATATTGTAGTTCGAAAATTACCAGGCACTCAAAAATAACACCCGATTAAGTGACCACAGGTAGGTAAAGGATACTGGAAATTAAATATCTCGCATCTAAAGGTAATGTTGTTAGATGTTTGGGTATTTACATTGGACATAATAACAAGTATTTCTTTTTACAGGAATGATCGGAAATAATGATACATTGATAGCTAGAAGCAATCAACATAATCAGTTTGATGTAAAATAATTAAAAAAGTACTGTATTAATTTTTACAAAATATAGAATATTTCGAATCTGTACACTTAATTTTGAATCTGTACACCATAATTTCATCATTATAAACCGTCAACAAATTTAATTTTGAAATAAATTTGGGGAAAGCCGTTCGTAAACTCCTTGTCTAGTTTTATATTTTTAACGTAATTATTAAATGTTAATGTATCTTCTTCTTCTTCTTCTTCTTCTTCTTCTTCTTCTTCTTCTTCTTCTTCTTCAGAATATTGAATAGGACTATTCAAAGAGCATTACCACGTATACAAAGAAAGAGTTGAATTAAAATAATTTAATGCGACTGAAAACATTGAATGCCATCATAACTTGCTATTGAGGTCGCATTATAACGTATCAAGCCTTCTTCCTAGCTACTATTATGCAACATCAATAGATCGAGGTAAGTTCATGGAGCATCTTCTTATGATCGAGGTCAGTTCATCGAGGTCAACTGCATTACTGAATGAATTTTTCGATCGAAATTCTTACGCGTGAGACAAAATGTGCATTCTTGAATTAACAGGTCGAACTGTGTTTAATGTATGTTTGCTTCTCTGAAGGTAAATGAATGGAAATAAAACTGATTAAAATGTTATATAAATACTAAACCAAAGCTTCAAGTTTTATAAGAACTACTTATGCAAGCGGAATGTGTGCGCACGTGGAAGCATTTGCCGGATGCCTCATATGGACACAATAGTGATCGGCCGAAGTTATATTTGTTATTATTAGTATTTCGATCCCAATGGGACTTTGTTCTATTACTTTGGTAACGCCCACTTTATACGATAGCCAATAACGTTAATGACAGTTGTGTATTGTTCTGTCCCATATTAAAAGTCGTGTAAGTCCTTCTTTGACGAGGGAGACAGCTGGTTTAGATAGCTACTTTTCTTCTGAGTCCCGGCCCGTCTCGTCTGTCTATTTGAGGTCCCTGTTAAAGTTTGGTTTTAGGGTTGGGGGGTTTTAAGTACTTGCTATTGACTTGTGTTCTTTTTTTGCTATAATAAAGAACTATATATGATAAGAGTTAAATATGGCCCCCATAATTCACTATTTGTTAAAGTGGTTCGGGTACAATAAAAAGTTATGTTATGATTTAGAAGAGTTGATATAAAATATATTTTTCACATTTTTGTTTGATTTATTTGCACTCACTTGCTGTATATGACGTCAGAAATGACATTATTTCTATAATATAATCAAAATCAGACGAAAATTGACTTTTTTCTCATCTTTTTACGAGTGGGAAATAAAGAGCGCATGCTTGAACCAGGACAATTTTTTGTCACTTATTAAACTTAACTAGATACATCTCTGATTAAGATATTTTGTTGGTTCAAGCATCCGCTCTATGTTTCCTGAAAGAAAAACTGCTTGAAAACAAGCTCTTTTATGCTAAAATGCAAAAATGGTGGAAAAAGGCTGTCTTTACAATGCCGTTTATCTTAATTGTGGGCACTTGAATCAAATTGAACATTAAGTAAAAACATCACATATATATCAGTACAACGAAAACAAAGAATTACAGTAAAATAATGATATTTCCTTTAGGGGGACATTTTAAGCCCATACCATATATATTCCTTTATGAAGGGTTGTTAATCTTGGTTTTCATTTATTTTGAGTTTGGTTTATTATATCTGGTTTATCTATAGTGAGAGTAAAGTTGTTTTCATACCTTATTTACAATTTAGTAAAGTTTAATTTTTAATGTAGAGGTCAAATTCAGTCTCAAAACAAAAATAAACACAACGCGAAGTACATACGGCACTGACCTGCTACATTATTTGGTGAACCGTGACCAGGATAGGGTTTGTACTTCATTGGTCAGTGACACGTGCTACTCACTTTGAGAACCCTATTCAGTGATTCGAGCTTGGCTGAATTCTTTTGTTGTCAGTTTCTATAATTGTATTGTGTTGTTTTTTTGGATTTCTTTAGCTGACGCTTTTCTTTGAAATGGATTTGTAGGTTTGAGAATTCATGTTGTTCGTGAGTTGAAATATTTAGTAGATTATTTTTGTACTTGAATTTTTACGCTGCATTTTTTCATCATGCAGTTATGTTCAGAGATGATAGAGAATTTTTGTGTGAGAGAAATTATTCCCCAGCGCACATATTCAGACCGGGAATAGTGTCCCTTATGAAAGTTCAGATAAGTCCAACGAAGTTGAAGTAAATACTATCGATAGACAGATCGAAGAGTAATCAGCAAAGTGTGATTTTTTAGAGAAAGAGCTTAAAACGAAGTATTTTAAAAATGGTCTTGCTTTTGAAAATGTCAGTCAGACGGCTAGAGAGAATCGAACGCACGTGCATTTGATGGTAGTTTTGATATTCATGAATTTTTCATTCAGTTTGAACAGATTGCTAAGTGGAATGGGTGGAGTAAGATAGAATGTGCAAGTCAGCTTATTATGAGTTTACCGGGATCTGCAAGACATGTGTTATCCGAAATTCCTTTGACGAAGTATGACAATTATGACGTGTTAAAAGAAATTTGTAAAAACTATTTCAATCCCGGAAAAAACGTGAAAGCTTACCAAGTTGAGTTTAAAACAGCGCGTAGACAAAATGGGGAAACAGTCGAAGCTTTTGTTATGCTTTGAAAAGGTTAACCTTAAAATCATATCCACATATTCCCTATAAATACTTACAACCTCATGATATCAAAATGACAATAACAAACCGTGAACCATCCCAAAATTCCATAAAACGAAATACGAATTCAAAGCAGAGCAACACGGACCTCCAAATAGACAGAGGTATGATCAGGTGTGATGGAGGATTGAATCTTTTATCAGTCTAAAAATGAGGTATCGACGTAATTGATCAATATGATATACCTACTACGGACATTCATCAATATTATTCTATGTTGACTATATTCCTTTCTTTATGTCTAATCATAAAACATATTTTGTACCTGCTTTTTCCAACAAATGAAATTATTAAAGCATACTGTTGTTTCGTCAATATACGTTAAGTATCAGTGTTCGTGGTTTATGTATTTAGCAGATCCACGAAATTAAATATTCATATGATTTACAATGTCTAGTAACATATGATTGATAGGATTATGAGATTATATCAATAAAACTACAGTATAATATCATTTGTGTTTTCAATTCATTCATTTCAATTTAGCAAACCATAAAGAAAGCGTCGTGATTGCATCGATCTAATTAAGAAAGAGAAAGATCAGTTAGACTCTGCAGTGGACCTACTATTTTTAATATATTAATATAGGTTCTACTTAAGGGGCGATGATTTATTAATCTAATAGCGAATGTTTTGCAAATGTGTGCAACATTAAAAGTAATTTCTGTAACAATAACTTGCGACGATTTGAAGAAACAGACTAACTTACAAGAGACATAGAGTCCCTCAAATGTGCATTGAGTCACATGATACCCATGTAAATTCAACAGCATTCACAATTCAAACACTGCGGGGTGGGTGCATGCATGGCGATACACCTGCTAAATTATTTCGTTGTGAATTTCCTTTATGCGTTTATGACATGGATCACCGATTCAATATCAAGGACGTAGGCATCAATGCGCTGAGGTTCAATTTAATGAAATCAAAGGAAACTATGGTACATATTGTTCATCAATTTCCTTAATTTCTAAAACGAAAAATTGGCTGAGTTTGTTTTTGTCTTTTTATTGGCTGTTTTGTAACTCTATTTTTAAATTTTGTTGAAAAATTAAACAGTTGAAAAAACTTATAAAATAATTTTAGTTTCTGTACAAAGTCATATTGATTTTATAAATTTTCATTTCAATCAGATAGTGTAGTATGCCATTCGCTGCCACGAAATGTTACGGATTTTAAAAATTTATTAATGATTTGTACATTATAATTAAGCAATATCCAAATGCTCCCTATTTTAACAAAAAAAAGATTTTAGTTAGAAAAAATAACTCTGATACATAATATTGGGCGGCCACAAGATAAATTTCTGTTTCTGACCGACGAGGATCTGTCCGGTCTATGTTCGTATTTGGGTGACAAATTGATCAATATATATATATATATATATATATATATATATATATATATATATATATATATATATATATATATATATATATATATATATATATATATATATATATATATATATTAATTATGATAGCTGCCTGAATAGTAATTTATGATATTGTAAACTTGTAAACTTGAAGAAGACTTTGTGACAGTAGAAGATAAGATAACATGCCTAATGTTGGTTACTTTCTATTGTTTTTGATGCAAAAGCGTAACAAGTTTTAAATACTTACATTCAACACAGTAAGACCTAGATTTTATTTGGAAGCCGCCAGAAAATCTTGCGACGACCGACAGATAACTGTGTTACTAAAATTAATAACAATCCATTTTGAAGTTTTTCTTTTTATGCACAAATAATTGAAATGAACAAAAAGATGTGTAAAATGTTTAATTACATTTCACGTGTATTTTTCTTTCCTATAATAATGGCTAAAGTCAGATTCAGTGGACGCGAGAATGTGTCAAAAGATAGGGATCTCACAACAGGTTTTTTTCTCAATATTTGCAAATAATCTGTATTATATAAACCCACAGAAACCTATTTAATTGGATTAAAACTATATAAAAAATGTATTATAATAAGCAAACAAATATATGTATATTTACAATAGTGTTATAGTAATATTTTCTACAATATAGCAAACCAACTAATCCCAGCAGTTGACGCTTTGCTAAAGTCAAAGGTACGAGGAAGATAACACACCCAATTGATCCAACGAAACGAAGACTTTCTTACACTTTCCTTCCTTGGATTGATGTGATTTTTTAATCTTCTGACCCAATAGAGAGGTCAGTCTGAAAAAAAAGACTAAATCTAAAAATGACATCTTTATTGGTTAGTGAATTTTCTTACTTCAGTTGTGTTAGACACATATAAATTTGATAGAAAGAACGTTTTTAGCAATTAACAGTTAAGTAAGAAAAATGTCCTTTTTTGGAAGTTAATGATATAATCTTTATCTAATGACAATTAACACAATTTAATTGTAAAAGAACAGATGGAACCACAAAACTTAATATCTCGTGTGAAATATGTACCTAATAAGTTGATAATTTTTTTCTCGCCATTTCATTTGGTCACTAAAATCGCTTGGTACCAAATCTTATGGTGCTCGGCAAAAATGGTCCAACCTGTGTGTTTAGTGATTTTTGGTAGTTGATTTTAATCAACTTTCCTATGCAGTTACGCTGGCAAACTGAAAGTGAAACAGTGTTTGGACCTAAGCACATATCATCACCGCTGAAAGGATTAAGTTCTTGAAAATAATAGAAAACATTCGATGTAATGTATGCTGAAACATTGTTTTTCAAGGACACTTATCTATAAACACTTTGAAAATTCTCAGATTTTATATACTACGAACAATTTAGATATTTTTGTAGTCTCATGTATTACTACGCCAGAGTTAATTAAGAAATGAAGATAATAATTTTTCTATTGATCGACGTATCAAAGAAAAAATTGACCGGAAAACTTCATCAATGCGCGTAGCGCATTGATGAAAAAGTTTTCCGGTCAATTTTTTCTTTGATACGTCGATCAATAGAAAAATTATTATCTTCATTTCTTATCATTTAATAAAACATTTTCAAATAAAAAAATGTGATGTGTCATTGATCAAAAATGTAAATAATGTAAATGAAGCGGCGCGTATGAATACAAAACAACAACAGCAACAATATTCAAAATGGATGCGCCTTCAGCTGATGCAGAGCTATTGAGCTGAATTAAAGGATTAAACACAAATAGTGAGTTAAAATCTGAACCGGCTGAATTGAAAACGAAAGGGAAATGCATGCGATAGCTTGTGATATTATTCCCTGTGCAGAAAAACTCGCAATAAAACTAGTTTTCATGTGAGATCGCTGGAATATGCAACTGGACATAACCATCCAAGAAAAGGCGATCGTGGATGAAAATAGCTGATATGTCGACAGAGAATAGTATGTATAAGCGACTTTTGTAAACGTTGTGGTAACTAGATAGCCAGTGATGTACTTAAATGATATATCAGCCGCTTGGAATACGCAGAAGGAGTTGATGCATCACTCATAGCTTTTCTTCACGACGCTTATTCTGATGACCGATGACTGTACGTGTGTAAATTTAAAAATTATCGTTACCAAATTTGAACAGCAGTGTTACCGTGAAAGTTTATAGGCCTATATGTTCGTTATAATATTCCTGGAAAAGGAACAGCCAGCCTCGCTGTAACTGTTGATTGATCTCAAGCAGACGAAATCGTGAGAAGACGCTTAATGTTCTATTTCGTGAATCAAATAATGTGTTTTGTTAATTTTTGAAGGTTAAACTTTCAATTTTTTATATTCACAAGGTTGCATTTTGTTTGCTGACAATAAAACAGACACAACTTTACATTTTCTTGACAGTGTTTATCTTGGAAATTCCCGTTCTCTAAATAGTGTTAGATCAAAACAGTTGAGAAAAGTAGATCCGGCAAAAATTTTATTGATGCAGGTATCAAAGAAATTTTTCGACCAATCAGAAGCGCCGATATCCCATCAAACGAATAAATATTAAATGATTATAGTCTCGTTCGACCAGGCGCTCGGCTGTCTCCGTAAATCTGCGACAAGGAGAAAGGGGGCTCTCTTGCTTGTCGGATATTAACGGAGACAGCCGAGAGTCTAGGTAAACGAGACTAGAGTTCGATATCAATAGTGCTTGGATTTATACAATTTTTAGAATTGTTTCGATAACTAATATATACTAGTAGTTGAAATCTATCTTTAAATATTACACAACATGATCCATATAGGGTTGCTCGAAATTCCTGTCGGAAAGTAAAAAAAATCATATTATAAAAATGGGCGTAATGCAAATACAAACTAGAAACTAATTGCCATGCAAGATAAACGATAATCGATAAAATCAACTCCAGTCAGTACTTCATCACTTTGATTTCTTCTATTTTTGACTTATACATTAAGGATTATTTAAGTTAAGATAACAAAATAAAATATATTTCACCGTTATGACGGTATCAGGTGCCAGAACCATCTCAACGGCGGTTCTTGGGACAACTTGATGTAAATTAATAGTGCATTGCAGTTTCACCATGCAATATGGAAAGTGGTTTTAGAAATAAGGAACCGTATAAGGATATTTTTCAATTTGTTGTTACGTATGAGCCAAGCAATATGAATATTTTGTATAAATATGACATCCTTGGACCTATTATTCACATGCACGGGCGTTCAGTGAAAACATACGTCGTATATGAACATAGACTCTCTGTCCCAACCATCGACTCTACAAAGGGTTATGATAGATAAGTTTTTGGAATCAATTCTAGAAGATGTCTCAAAGGTAAAGTAACATTTGACGTTCATTAAAAAAAGATATAAAGTTTAAGCTGGATTACGAGTATATATTTGATCGCGTCGTGTGTTTTTTCCAACGTGAAGCTAGGGCATTATGAAAGATTGTTTTGTTTTAAAACAGAGTTTCGGAACATATTTTGTTTATAAAAAGTTAATTATTTTATTTATTAATTAGAATCTTCGATATACAAATAAATAATATAAACTGTTAAAGAACAATTTTACCTTTCATATACACCCCAATTGTTGTATTATATATATAGTTCATTGATGCATCTAACAAAATCATAGACCTACCTCGTGATTTTTAGTACAACACTCGTTCAAGTAGTCTTGAGCAAGATGATAATAAATCGTGAAGAAGATGCATAATGAGGTATAGATCAAGTTAACATTAAACGATTATCATTATTATTATTACACCTCAATATGATTATTCTATATCGCGACATCTGATTCGTTCTAGAAAATTCCGTGCTAGGGCAATAAAACTTCACATTTCCCTTTCATCGTCATACTTTTCATCATATCCCACCCCAACGAATTATTTAAAAAATCGTTTTAAATCTTTTGTATTTCAGAAAACTGTCAAAGAGGAGAAACTGCAAAACATTAACTACGTTATTACTTTACTTGAATTGAAAAACAATAACAACCGATATATTCTAAATTATCACGTGTAATTTAATTTGTGATACTTTCATGTTAAATACTAAAATCTGATTGGTTAAGACGCAGTTAATAATATTTACTATTACCCTCAGCGTTAGCAACGCACTTGGCAACGGGTAACATTAAAAAATGTTACATGCGCGAAAATTATGCGCGTACGGTTCGCTGTAGAATTCACGTTATTCCTAGCAGTAAAATTTTCTTAAAAATTTTAAAAAAGACATTCAGTATAACAAAATAAATAGTGCCTGTTTGGGAGGATAACAGTTGAAATTGACACCCCTCGAAAACCATTGTCAACCTCCGCTTCGCGTCGGTTGACAATGGTTTTCTGGGGGTGTCAATTTCAACTGTTACCCTCCCAAACAGGCACTATTTATATAATAATAAACAGTTTGTTGCCTGAACGCTAGGGAAATATGAAGATATTTCCCCCAGAAAATCATATTTACCTCGGGAAATATGATTTTCACGGGGGAAAAATTCTTCAAATTTCCCTCACAATCAAGCAACAAATTTATTACATTGCATACTTGCAATCGCAGTCAAGTGCAAAATAAATGTTAGTTTCTTTTTTTTAACTGGTGCCAAACAAAAGCAAGCCCATTTTTAATATTTCTAATTTAGCTTTACCGTCAGTACTGAAATCTCACATAGAATGATAAATTACTTTGTGTTTAAAATATTAAAAAGCGTGCTTATTATACCAACAAATGTATCATCAACAGCTACGTGTGTACTCTGTTATTTGTTTCTTTTATACAGAATATACAAATCGCACAGTAAACCACACATTTTAACAACACTCTCTCGTGCTAGAAAAAAAATCTCTCTTGTTGGTCTCAATCTGAACTCCTTCATCCGAACTTTTAAAAATAATGGTATGCAAAGATTATTGTTTAATAACTATAAATTGATCTACATGGATTACACATAAAAAAAAAATAAGTGCGCTCATTTTAATGACGCCAACGAGTCGTGGAGTAAGTGCCAACTGCGCGATGAATACATTTCCTAAGTAGTCGACAAACACAATCACATTTTTCAAATTAAAAAAAAAATATATATAAATAACCGCATGTTAGCAGACTTTGTTTTAAAACATGCATGGCAATGTATTCGTCTGTGTCATGAAATATTCTACCTAAGCAACATGTTCGTGTAGTTTTTAAACTGCCTTCAAATATCTGATCACTTATGTCCCTACAATGCAAGGTTGTTACTCATTTCCTTCCTAGCCCAACACAACCAAACAAAAAACAATAAACAGATGCATTTATTTAAACAACTGTATTCCTCCATTTATTAACACGACTAACTTGTGGGGTCACAATTTGGAATTTGATTCTCCTTGATTCAGTTATTTTTACAGTTGAACTACTAAAATGCGTCAATCGAGAGAACGAAAATTTAATAATACTTTTATTTTTAAAAAGAAAAACAGAAATAGATAACCTTTTATCAGTTATTCTGCTGTGTGTACACTTTTTAATATATATATCTCTAACCCCCAATTCAAGCTGGACAAATAAAATGTTACAGCGCAGATAAAATTGGGAACTGTATGAATCGCTTAAAGGAAAAGTTCGGTATTACAAAATTAGAAAGAAATAAGTTCCTTTTAATAAGGCAAGCGGAATAAATAATATGGAATTGAAAAGAGGAAAACGTCATGATCATGGCATTGTGAGAAATAAACATGTCTCTCTGGCAACCAGCAGTAAAAGGACATTTCTCTACAGCCAGATGTTTAAACAACATTGTAGATTATAAACCTATGAGATATTGAGGCACATACGCATACGCCGTTCCTTATCCTTCTATACTTTTTTTAGAGAGGAGGTATGGTGGCATAGATCTGCCACCACTTGTCAGATAATTATGTCGACTTGTCAGATCTCTAACACTCTTTGACAACAAAATATTGAGTTTCTAGTCACTATGGTTATTTTCTGACATGTCAACATTAAGATCTGACAAGTTGACTATAATATCTGACAAGTCGACATTATCATATGAGAAGTTAACATAATTATCTGACAAGTGGTGGCAGATCTATGCCACCATAAGGAGGTGATAACATTATTTTTATACTATTTATTGTAAAGAAACTGGCTGTTATGCTGTTACTCTCAATTACCTTTCAATTACCCATCTCACACACTGGAGAAAATCTGCACATACGTGAATAGTCTAAAAATCTGCATTAGTAAATATAAATTTCTTTTTACGTTAAATAACATTAGTCCTCAATTAATTTCAATGAATAATATGTCGCATTTGCCTCCATGTTTCTTTTTATACAAGTCATTACAATGTATTTTTTCGACATAACAAACACAGAGGTAAATACAATTTCAATGTTTATATTTATACCAGTGAAAATCCCGTGAGAAAAAGTATTAATCCCACAACAACAACAGCTGTTAGAGGAAAGGATATGTTGTTTATTAAAGAATTTGTTTATCGCATATTTTTTACTTTAAATATATTAGTCTGTGTTGAGTGTCATGATATCATTGTGCATGACTGTATGCCAAAATGGTAGTTGTAAATAAATAATTTTTATTGAATAAACAAAAAACGAATATCTTTGTTTAAAAACATTATAATCACCATGTTTTAAAAATGAATATAATGTTTGTAAATTTGATTTTTGTTTTGTCAAAACGACGTTTCTAATTTTAAAATTTCTTTAAACGACGTTGGCGAGTTTTATGGTTCTCTTTTTAATTTTCAGTAGGATGTCTATTAAGAAAATATCTGACTCAATGTATGCAGGGATGTGTCAAGAAATAGGGAAACCACAACAAGTGGCCTCCCGGAGGGATAGAATAAATGAGATAGATTGTTTGATGAATAAGATAGCAAAACTGATAATAGGAAACCAGCTCGAAATAATGGTAAGTGGAAGTAAAAAGGAAGGATTAAGATTACGTGGATCAGACATTGATATTATGTTTTGGCAAGCTGATTACCGAGTGATATGGGACTACTCTCAATCTCAGCTGTACTCCACACAAAGACAGACGCTGATTTTTTGTGACAGTTCGCAAAGTCCACCTGGATTCTACTTACTTCGGCTACCATCAGAATATGCTCAACTATTCTTATTGCCGGCCTGTGTACAGATGAATGGAGAACTTTATATTTCAAGTTCTAAATACAAACAAATTATACAAAACATTTTTTTTCCTGAATCAACATCACATGGACCATGTAGCAGTGGTTCTATTGGTCATGTAGAATACGACCTTGCAAGATGTTTTGTATGTGATTTTTGGCCTCCCTCTGCATCTTCATGGATAGACAGATGCCACTCTTGGCCACCGCCAAATGTCGTCGATGACATTGTAAAAAGTGGATGTCACTTCGTTGCAATAGGGCACAAACTAGGAAACCAAGCAGATAATGAATGGAGAGTTTCTTTTTCGCAGGCAGAACACAAACTCGTTTATGCAATGAATCACACACAGTTCTTAATTTATGGCTTGCTTAAATTATTTCTTAAAGAAATAATCAATAAAGGAATACGCGACGAAGAAAAACTACTTTGTTCCTATCACATTAAAACATCAGTTTTATGGGCCATTCAACAAAGCACGCTACGTCAGTGGTGTCCACAAAATATTTTAGACGGTTTTTGGATATGCTTCAAACTTCTTCTAAGATGGGTATATGAGGGAGTCTGTCCTAATTTCTTTATTCCACAAAATAACATTTTTCTGAGCAAATCTTTTATTCATGAACAGAAAAACTTATTCAGACAACTGTATGGATTGTATGAAAAGGGTATCGCATTGCTGCTTCACAGTCCCTCAATTAGAATCGCTATGACTCAAGTCCTTTGCAATCCCAGTATTCAGGTGCATGTGCGTACTGTTGTGTCTAAGGTTGAATTTGATGTAGACTTTTTTCATGAAATAATAGAAAGTGATATACTGCACCCACCAAACTTACAACACTGTATGGTAGCCCTGCTAACTGCGGAAGATTTGATTCGCTCACCCCTTACTCAGTATCAAGTTGTCACCGTTCAAAAACTTATAACCACCATTCTTCAGAGTACTGCTTTTATATTAAGCAATATGCACAATTACACTGCAGGCAATAAAACGATGTACATTGCAGACACAATGTCCTGTCACATGCTGAAACTATCAGCTAGGTTTGGGAACGCTTCTGGCTTGTTGTACCTCGCTATGTATTACTACAAGACACTCAGATATAAGGAAGCTTTATCTGTTATAGAGATGACAAAGGTCAAGTTAGAACAACCTCATTTGATGTATAGAAGACAAGTAGACATAGATAAGTGTATTGAGGTTGTAGGGGGGCGGTCCTTATCAACAAAGATGAGGCAGGCTTTAGTATGGGATATCAAACTAATTAATAAAATATGTTACATCAAAGAATTATTGGCAGAACAACATTCTAGAATACAAAATAGTCCCCCTGTATTGTATGTTCCACCTTTGATACTGTTACACATGTTAGAGTTTTTGTGCAAAAGATATGTTGATACAATGGAAGCACGCGAAATTTTACACCATCTACAACTCCTTCTTCAACATGATCAGGGGCAATCAGCTCATGTTACACCAGGCGACATCTCCTGGGAAGTTCTTGGGATTTGTCATCAGATAGCGGGGAACTTTCAGGCTGCTCTGTACTCATACCGACAATCGCTCAGACAAGACCCATTCAATAAAATACAAATTGCTACCATACAGAGAATTCGAGTTTTACATGCTACTGAAGTTTAAGTGTTTTAAAACAGTAACTGTTACTAGTGAGAGCTTTGTTTTAAATGCCATCATATGGTAGTTAAGTTTAGGGAAATTTCTCTTGTTATCTAACTATATCATGACTGCTCGGTGGTTAACTATCGGACTTGTTAACTACATATCATGAGTTTGAATCCGCCTTGGCCTTTTGTCCATATTTATTGAATTAAATTTATCAAATCATAATTTTTGATAAAAATATGCTCGTCCTCGTATCATGATTAAGTAATTCTCTACTGATTTAAGAAGCTATCTCAAGGTGTATTTCAAACACATTGTTTTTCAACTAAAAAAAAATAGCCACGGACACGCTACAAATTTGAGGATTGTTAATGCTAATTTTCTAAAACTCTATGATTACTCATTTTTAGTTCTTCTCCTTAATAATTGCCACTTTAACCAACCTGGAAGTTTTCAAAATTTTACATTGAAATATATTGGGAACATTTTTAAAATTAAAAACAACAATGATACAATTTGTGATCTTACTATGAAACTATTCTCAGATAGATTTGACCCATAATTATTACTACCATTTAAACACATCATTTTTATGAATAACTTGGCTTTTTTTGCCAAAACTGTGTCTTGATAATGTATTGGTCCATTTCATTTTACAATTCGGGTCTTGCCTTTTTCCTATATTAAAAAAATAACCTCTCTATACTTTGCAATATAGTTCTACCACTTAATCAGTACAGCTCTCTTTCAATTAAAAATATACGATAAGAAAATCTATGATTACGAAAATAGTTATACATTTTCATTCTAAAACCTTCCTTGTATTTTGTGAACAAAAATTAATAAAACTGTCTCCTGCAACTCTATTAATAGTTACCATATGCAGTATTGTGGATTGATAATAATACTATTTCCTTAATCCGCATGCATTTGGTTTGGTTTATGCTACATTTTAATACGTTTAGTGTGTTCTCTTTCTTCCTTAATCCTGGACCCTTACCAACAATAACTGTTTTGTGTCTTCAAGTTTTTAAGTTTCAATATTACGTTTAATGTATATGTCTACCATTGCTATAAACGTCGCTAAAGGGCAAAAGCAGATGCATTTAAAATGTCTATTAAATGAAACAATCTCTTTATGAAGATCGTTAAGATTCCAAGGCCGGAACTTTGAACAATTTTCGAGCAAATGTACTTTAAGCTTAAGTGAGAACCCATTATTAACTGGGTAGACTGAGAAAACACGTATCAAGTGCTTTGTTAAATAACAGAACACGCAACCAACATTAAGTGTGTACAGTGTAATTGAACTAGGAACTGTATTTACTGGTCAAACATAATGTGTCTAGGCCTATAATAGTTCAATACATCTGTTACAATGTCCAGACCTATAATAGTTCATTTTTAAAGCGCTAAGCATAGCTAAGCGCTTTATTGTCGTTTGACTTCGACTTCCGGTGCATCAAATAACCGCCCCTTTGAGCAGAAATATTTATCGTTTAAACTGGTGGGGAACCAGTTTCAGGGGTTTACGCACATAGAAATGTAGTTGCACGGGCTATTGTTAATATGAAGTTCGGGCTATTGTGAATCCAAGGTGCAGGGCTTACGTACATCACTACAGAGGCTGCCACGCAGTGATGAGGAAATATATTGCCTTAACAGAAGCTGAAAAATCAAATAGATTATTTCTAACTACGCTTGTACAAAGTAAATTTCCTTTAGAACCAAGCTAGGTTAGCGCTTTTCAGTACTATCAGTACTTTGATTTACT
The DNA here is from genome assembly GCF_963853765.1 of Magallana gigas. Classification (NCBI taxonomy): domain Eukaryota; kingdom Metazoa; phylum Mollusca; class Bivalvia; order Ostreida; family Ostreidae; genus Magallana; species Magallana gigas. The sequence goes on along the minus strand of NC_088858.1, from coordinate 55,561,095 downwards.
CTTTGAATTTATTTGCTATCAAAAATTGGAGCTTCTCATCACCTGTACAAATTGGTCTCTTTTTGAATACACTTCAATCCAACACAGCAAAAAGGCAGAGAAACAAAAAACTCAATAAAAGTTTGTGTTGTGACCTGTCAGTAGAGGAGGCTCACTTCTTCATGTCACCTGGCCCTACCTTCAATGTAATTTAGAGGTCCGTGTTTGCTCTGCACATGTATCCTGGTTGTGTCCATATGAAACATCCGGCAATTTTTTCTATTTGTGCGCATTGCGTCTTGCATTACTTCTTTTACAATTCAATAACAGCCTCATTTAAACCTTTCATAACAAGTAGATTACTAAAAACGTTGTTCTTCTTCTTTTGCCTTAAAAAAATATACAGTAACATACATATTCATTCAAATCAGGTTCTCTTCAAACATGCGTAAGAATATTGATTGGAAGTATAATTTGCCTACTAAACGTAAAGCTTATTCATGCATTGCTATTTCAGAAATCAACAAACGGTGCTATATGTAGTTTATTGCATGTAGCGTAATAGTTTAGTTTTACATTAACATAACTGACGAATTATATAACATGCCGATCATTCCTTTTAAAGGAATACCTGTTTCCTTTTGAGCACTGTTCGTTAATCACATGACATTCCTGAAGACGTACGGATGTACACATTCTGGATATTTCAACAAAATATTAATTATAAGCAATCTATGATTATAGACATCTTCAGCAAGAGGGTTTCCGTATGTGATCAATATTATATTTATTCTATCAATAGAAAATGATGAAAATCTAATAGCCCCTTTCAGTTCCACCTTTCAGAATTGTATGCATGCTATAAAACAAATATTGGGCTGCAATCAATTACCAGGTGTTCATTGCTGATACAACTTAATAAAATATTTACATTACCTGGTATTGTTGATTTGTACCTGCTAAAAACGGAACAAAATAAGATGCAGATACGTCGAAAGATGTTTTATTAATACCGTATTTTATAATACCTGGATGATTTCAACGAAGGTCAGTGTGGAAACTATCAATGAACATGTACATCATGGTAATGCCGATTAACGTTACAATAAACACTAATTAAATAATAATATTTTACGTTTCATATTTTGTACGCTTTGTGAACAGTGTGAAACAATCTACACTCTGATTACATCAGCTACAAAGCTTTATCCCCGTTCTCTCTCTCTCTCTCTCTCTCTCTCTCTCTCTCTCTCTCTCTCTCTCTCTCTCTTCAAAATTTCATTAAAATTAAAGAACTAATACGATTATTTTTAACCTAAAACATCGTGCATTCTCATATTTCCGAGTTCTGCGAAAATGCGTCAGCCCAAACTCGAAACTCTACACGCATGTATCAACAAATATAAAGCCGATACGGCTTTAAAAAGAATTGGTCGGTGTTGCTTTCAGCAAGTACAACACCTCTTTGAATTAATGTAAAGAACCTTGAGAATCTTATTCCATAGGTAAGTTATTTGTTTTATACATAGGGATGAACTACTGTGGAATAATTTTTCGTTCTTGGAGAGGTGCAATGTTCGTGACTTTCGTATCTAACCCTTGCCCAGAATTTTATTTACATAATAATACTTGCTACCAACAAAATTACGTCACCACGAACCAGGAATTATTTGGCTACCCATGGACATTGACCCCCACGGATAAAAATGATTCCACAGTAAATTTTAACGTTTGAATCATGAAAATTGAATGTAATTGTATAATCAATTGTACATCCTATAAAATTTCATGTCTTGCAGCTATTGTGAAACAAATCAAAATTAGATATGTGAAGATTGATCTAAAAATCCTGAGAATATGCCTTGATATTATAAAGTTGCCAACAAACGATCAGTTACCACTGGTGGAATAAAATTATGTAATTTATATAAAGATAATGGGATCCTGTACGAGTTTTTAAAACTCCCATCTGTTTAGGTCATAGAAAACATCTGAAAAAATAGTGTTTTTTTCAAGTGAAAACGCAACCTAAATGCTCTCTCTCTCTCTCTCTCTCTCTCTCTCTCTCTCTCTCTCTCTCTCTCTCTCTCTCTCTTAAATGTCATAAAATGAAAAAGCAAAACTTAATTTCTGATCGAAAATATCATTTAGACTCAAATTTCTGAGTTCCACGAAAATACATCATCCCAAACCGAAAATTAACACGCAAGTATGAACATATATAAAGACGAGACGCCCTAAAAGAAAGTATTTGCCGATGTTACTTTCATCAATACATCACAATAGAGTAATGGTAAAGAACATTGAGAACCTTCTCATTTAAAAGTCACATAGGTATGGTCATTATACATTTAAAATGAAGTTGAATAGAACCCTAATAGCAAGGGTGGATTTTGTAAAATATGATGCATATATGATATATATTGTAGTTATGTAAAACAAGTCAAAATTAGATATCTCAAAAGTTATGAAAAAGAAGAATCTTTTGTCAGGCTTTTACATTATCAGTTATTCAAATTCAAATTCTCGTTTTGATTATTGATAAAGTTAGAATTTCATTTCAATTTATTTCCTTTTTTGTTTCTATTTTTAAGGTATATTTATATATTTATATATTTGTTCATGTTGGTTGGCATATTCTAATTTCGATTTGATTTGTTTTAGTTCCGGAACTTTTGTATGAAATCACATTTTGTTTAATATTATATTTTTCAAGGTTTCTAAGAAATGATAATAGAAATTTTAAAAATAATTTGAACCTGGCTGGTTATTTCAAAATAGGTTTACTTACAAAAACTCATCAGATAACTTAAGTGTATATACATACCTGAATAAACTATATATATGACCTTAATCAGACCATTTCCCCAAAAAAGGATTTATTTTATTCGTGACTATTTTTCAGTTTAAATTATTCGGAAAATTCATCAATACCTTTATCAATTATTGAGTACTTTTCGTTTGTTTAAATTATTTAAAATCGCATTATGCAATATTAATCCGTTTGTAAGCGTATATATAGCAACGTTTCATTGCATTTATTTGTAGTGGAAAAAAACTGTGAAGTTTGTGCTATGTCCTCTTGTTGAAAATTTGCATTGTCAGAATTAATTGTACGTTTTTGAATAGCAATAAAAAAAATGTTGATTTAAAAGAAACGAAATTGTAATAAATGAACATGTTCCCTTAAAGGTATGTTTATCAATGCAATCAACATGTTGATTTTAACATTTTAAAACATCTTGAGGTACCAGTTGAGCTAATTCATTTAATTCAAATGAAATAATATGCTAAAAAGTACTTCAAAATTACTTGAGTCTTTATCTGTAGAATAAAATGAGTTATACAACATATCAAATCCGTTGGTTTGGTTTTGAATAATCATTTAATGTCACCCAAATGATTTTAAATAATGAGTTATACTGCACATATATCCTAAAAGTATGGGTATTAAAAGTATCTATACTACTACATCAAAATACTCGAATATTTAGGCTTTAATACCGATAAATCGGAAAAGTACTGTCTTTTGCTTTATATATTTTAAGCATCATTGGTACTTGAAGATTACCAATATGTTCTTATTTTTTCTCAATCAAGCTTCGTTAATTAATAATCAACGAAAATTCCTAGAAAAAATTCCGTAAATCATCTGAATTTTTTGGATTTTACACTCTCGCGCATGCGCATTACATTCACGCTAAATCACGGGAGGCTCTTTTTTATGTTTCCACAATGGATAAATTCAGAAACGATAAAACAAATGCTTGTAAATTTTCATTGAAAATTTTTTTCTGTTCATCAAAGAAAATACGGGAGATAATTCTAACACAGTGCATTTACTACTAAAAAATCCGGAGAGTTTCGAATGTCAACATAGTGTGTAAAAAACATTGCTGTTAAAATGTTGAATTCTGCAATTATAAAATTAAACTTTTCGAAGAAAGGTATTTATAGCTTCCAAATGGTTTGTTATGAACAATTTGACTGTTATTTTCAATGGAACTTTTGCCCTGTTATGCTTTTGTGGCGGCTAATACATGTATATTGGTCTGATTAAGTTATTGTTTTCAACAAAAGTACTTTGGCAAAGGCGTTTGTTTTATAATTTATTAATATTTAATTATCTATTATGCACGAAACAGTAACCTAAGTACCGAGTAATATGTATGCCTACCTCAATAATGTATATGTTTAAAAGCATCACAATAAAAAAAAAACCAGACATTTGTTGACAGATATTTTGATAAAATACATTTTTGATTTATTTTAAAGTTATATATATTAATTACATATAATCATTAGTTTATAAATGTTTTAACTTAAATATACGGTGTACGTGACAGTAACATTCATAAATATGATTTGAAATGGACACACAGTTTGAACCTAATCTGTTCGAGCACAATTGGCATCCCTACATAAAATCTAACGAGGTGTGAGGTTTTTACATATGAATATAAATCTTTAACATTTTCATGAAAATGCTATTGGCTGTCTAATTCAAAATATTAACAATTTAATGCTGTGTATTATTTTAAGTTATATACAAAGGCTCTATTTCATTTGTTCAAGATTCGAATTAGAACCTTAAACAAATATATTCTGCATAATTCAAAAAGTGGAAAATCTTGGAATCAAAATAATAAAAAAAAACCAGTTTATTTCTCCTCCGTATAGATGTGATTTATTATTTCATTTATCAATTATCACTACAAAAGTGCACATATATCCTGTCACAATGTAGCAATATGAAAGTTATATGAAAAATTGTTTTACGAAAAATGAAAGCAATAACATTGATAACAAACATGTTTCAAACGATGGCATTAGACACACACATAGTTAGATACAAACCATTTGGGTACATCTCAATAGTAATTTTGTATAGGCTATCATTATTGATAGCAATTTATTCAATTAAAATAGTGTTTACCATTATCAAAGGAATAAACAGATATAAAAATTCGCATTCACATTTTAATAAAATGTTATCGTTTCAATTTACTATTATAGTTTTTGTACTTAACAGAAAGATGGCTGATCATTATATGTCTGAGTCAGTGTATGTTGGAATGTGTCACAAGATAGGGACCCCACAACAGGTGGCCTCCAGGAGAGAAAGATTTGATAATGGTGAGTTGATTGCGAATCAACTGATGAAAAATCAGCTTAAAATTCGTGTCATGGTGAGTGGGAGTCAAAAGGAAGGACTAAGACTACCTGGGTCAGACATCGACATTATGTTTTGGCCAAGTGACTTTCGAGTATTATGGAACTTTTCCCAGTTTGAGTTTCGGGCGTTTGGCACACAGATCCCAGTTATCTCTGACTGTTCTGAGAGCCCACCAGGTTTCACTCTACTTCGACTCCCGATCGAAATCCTCCCCTTTATAAAGATTCCCTCCGCAATTTATATTGATGACGCAATACAATATGTTATGGAGGCCTGTGTTTGGCATAATGGTAAACTTCTGCTGTCAAGTTCTAAATACAGGGAAATAAGGAAAAAAATCTCTTTTCCTGGTTCTTCAACACATGGGCCTTGTAATACTGGGACACTGGGCAGTGGATTAGAGTACGATGAGGTTTATTGTTTCATCAGTGAATTCTGGCCTCCTTCTGCCTTCTCATGGATAGACAGATGTCAAGTATGGCCTCAACCTCTTGTTGTCAATGACATCGTCAGAAGTGGATGTCACTTTGTAGCAATAGGTCACAAACTTGGAAAGCAAGTAGACAACGAGTGGAGAATTTCGTTCACACAAGCAGAATACAAACTTGTGTATTCAATGAATCATACACAGTTCTTAACTTATGGTATGCTGAAACTGTTCTTAAAGGAAATTATTAACAATGGCGTTAGAGACGAAGATAAACTGCTGTGTTCCTACCACATGAAAACGGCGGTCTTCTGGGCCATACAACAGAACACATTACCTTACTGGTGTCCAGAAAATCTGTTGGTCGGTTTCTGGGTTTGCTTTAAAATCCTTCTAAAATGGGTGTATGAGGGGGTTTGTCCAAATTTTTTCATCCCACAAAACAATATGTTTCTGAACAACATATATGGGGAAGCTCAGAAAAGATTATTTATGCGCTTGTATGGATTGTATGAGAAGGGCGTTGCATTGTTGCTGTGCAGTTCCTCCATGAGAACTTCTATAATCAATGTGCTTTGCAATCCAAGACGCATGGTCCGCATAGATGAGCAGAATTTGATACCTGAAGTTGAACTTGATATAGAGTTATTTCATGACATAGTGGAAATTGATGTTATCCATCCATCAAGCTTGCGGCAGTGTTTAAAGTTGTTGCGCATTGGTGAACCGCTGATAAATTACACTCACACACAGAGTCAAGTCGTCCTGCTACAAAAAGTTACAAGCACGATCATTCAGGGTGCCGCGTTTTACTTAAACAATATGTACATTGATAAAGGCCTCAACAAGTTTACGTATATTGCTGACAAATTGGCATGCCACTTATTGAAATGTGCAGTTATGTGTGGGTTTTCCTCTGGCATGCTGTACGTTGCAATGCATTTTTACAGGACATGCAGATATAGGAAAGCTTTATCTGTTTTAGAGATGGCAAAGGCAAAGTTGGCACAGCCATGGCTGATATACAAGAGAAATGTAGACCAGGAGAGATACAATTACGTTTTAGGGGGACAGGCGCTACCAATAAAGATGAGAAAGGCTCTAGCATGGGATATCAAACTTAATCATAAAATCTGTTATATAGAGGAGTTAGTACTCGAGCAACAGCCTGGAAGGGAAGACCACACCCCTTTATTGTACATCCCACCCTGTGTGTTGTTACACATGCTAGAGTTTTTGTGCTATAGACGTGTTGACACAATGCGAGCCCAGACAGCTCTAAATGAGCTACAGGTCCTAGTCCACCATGATCAGGGACAGTTTGTACCCGAACAACTTAGGGACATCTCATGGGAGATCCTTGGAATATGTCACCAAATCAGAGGAGACCTCCGAGCTGCCATGTTCTCATATGAACAGTCACTCATACAAAAGCCATTCAATAGAATACAATCAGCTACAAGAAAGAGAATCCAAGATATACATTCTTACTTATACGGATTTTTACTGACTGTATACGAAGCGTTTTCGGGTTTTAACAATTACGAGGCGCCTCCTGTGGATTATTAATGAAGGACCTGTCAACAGTTCCTAAATAGTCCCTTGTCTGCCCTGAAATGATACCAAGAGTCGCTTAAACAAACTTAATTTATACAGTAGAATATCATACAAATGTTAGCACGGACAGTGGGTCAGTGATGTTGCTGGAAGCTTTTCATATTTATTCATTCCTAAGAATCTTTTTCTGTATAATGCTTTTTTTAATATATAACGTTGAAATGATTCCTAGGTAGTTCAAAGTCAGCTATTAAGAGAGCGTCATGCCACACACCTCCAAATACACTATTTAATATCCACACATCCCGATCGAAAAATGAAAAGATTTGATATAAGATTCCGTGATTATATGTACCTGTCGGATCACACTCTGTAAAATTGAGAGTGTGAAGATGGGGAAATTGATGGGTATATAATAAAACAGTGTACCATCATTGTTAACATGTACTTAAATACCACATGATTCATTTGCGACAGTTGTTTCGATATAACCTTGTTTTACTGTATTTTGTATCGTTTTGTGATTTGTAGATTGTTGGATATCTACTAGTGGGAGATCTACGAATTAATGATTCATAAAGAAATGATGTTAATTTCATTCGATATGACATTCACACTGCATGCGCATATCAAAAGGGGGGGGGGTCCTGACCCAACCACCCCCTCCCCCCAAACATGAAAATTTATAAACTTATTAAATTTACATTATATAAAAAGTGCCTGTTTGGGAGGGTCACTGTTGAAATTGACACCCCGAAACAACCTTTCAACCGACGCGAAGCAGAGGTTGACAATGGTTTTTGTTATACTTTCATGTTAAATACCGAAATCTGATTGGTTTAGACGCAGCTCATAATCCTTTCTATTACCCTCAGCATTAGCAACGCACTTAGCAACGGGTAACATTAAAAATTGTTACATGCGCGAAAATAATGTGCGTACGGTTCGCCGTAGAATTCACGTTATTCCTATGTAAAAGCAGTTAAGTTTTCTTTAAAATGAAGACATTCAGTATAACAAAATAAATAGTGCCTGTTTGGTAAGATAACAGTTGAAATTGACACCCCTCGAAAAGCATTGTCAACCTCCGCTTCGCGTCGGTTGACAATGGTTTTCTCGGGGTGTCAATTTCAACTGTTACCCTCCCAAACAGGCACTATTTATATATTGAGGGGGTGTCAATTTCAGCAGTTACCCACCCAAACAGGCACTATTTATTTCATTATACTGAATGTATTAATTTTAAAGAGAATTTTACTGCTTTTATATAGAAATGAAGTGAATTCTACGACGAACCGTACGCACATATTTTTCACGCATGAAACAATTCGTTGTGTTACCCGTTGCCAAGTGTGTTGCTAACGCTGAGGGTAATAGAACGGATTACCAACTGCGTCTTAACCAATCAGATGTCGTTATTTAACATGAAAGTATAATAAAGTAAAATTATCGCAGATATGCCTCGAACCCCCCCTCCCCCCCGGGGGGGGGCAAACACAATTATTCTTTGGACCCCCTGGAAAAAATTTCTGTATCCGCGCATGCACTGGATTCTATGGTGGCATGTGGCATGTGTCAGCCACCACTTGTCAGATAATTGTGCGTACTTGTCAAATGATTTTGTCGACTTGTCAGATATTTATGTAAACTTGTCAGATCTTTATGTTGAGTTGTCAGAAAATTATCTTATTGACTAGAAACTCAATATTTTGTTCTCAAAGCGTGTTAGTGCCACTAATTGTCATTAACTTGTCATAATAATATCCGACAAGTCGACATAAAGATCTGAGAAGTCAACATCAAGATCTGACAAGTCGACAGAATGATCTGACAAGTGGTGGCAGATCTATGCACCATAGGATTCATAATTTACTCCGCCTTTAGAGAAGAAGTGATGATCTTTTAAATTGGCTTTTTTCAATGTAAATATTTTATCTGTATTGACGTTTAACAAAAGTAAATTTTTAATTGTTTCGGATATATGTTTGCAGAAATAACAATACAATGAATTATCAACCAAGTATATACTACAGTGTATGTATTTATATATCGCATGTTATGATGATGCATTTTCCAACTGTCTTTGCAATGATGATTTTTTAAAAATTTATCTTTTATGTGCTGTGTGAATTACCGTTCCGTCTGTATCAAAAATATTTCTTGATTAAAATATTTTTCGTAAAAAAATTTGTTTTATTTGGATTTTTAGTACAGGAAATGCAGTCGTGTTTTGTGGGAAGAATCTGTCTGACTAATTAATAGGCATAAATAGCATCGATTCTGAAAGGGCGGACAGACCTACTCCCCCCCCCCCCCCCCTCAAAAAAAAAAAAAATCCTGACAAACAAAATACCCCCTCATGCTACAATAAGCGACGCGCTGGGAACTCAAAATAACGATTTTTTAACCTTTTTCTTTCTACACAAGCCCCTTTGGAAGAGATGAATACTTATTTCGGAATTAGCTTTTTTGGTGTTTTATTGGAATTGTTTAAGTATTTTAATATTCGAAAGTTGGGGGGGGGGAGGACTGTCCAGACATCTTTAACTTCCTCTAGATCCGCGCCTGCTTACAAGGGACATTACTCGCGCTCATAAACATGAAAGTGAAAGGAGCGAGGCCTTATCCATGTTCATCTCGACAGGTGTTCATCCTCGAATTCCACCTGCCCACAACTATCTGACTTAGAAAAGACGAAGGTATATAAGTTATAAACTTACTGCACGCACTGAATAGAAGTTAACACAATCGATACACCAATAGCTCGAATTTACTTTAAGTTTGTTGATATTTTTTTTTACAGCACATCAGTACATGTACTTGTTTATCTCTTTTCAACCACAGGCACCTGGATTTTTATCAATCAGTCGCTTAATAAGTCATACATTGAAAAATTCTACCCCTACTATATGTATTTATATATAGTAGGGGTAGAATTTTTCAATATATGACCTATTAAGCGACTGATTGATAAAAATTCAGGTGCCTGTGTTTCAACGTCCACCCTTCGGTTTTAGAGAATAGAGTTTTTATTGTTAAGGTTCGATCTCATAAATCATAAAACTAATATTTGTCAACTATATTATATTTTTGAAAAATATATTTTGTATTTTACACCACACATATAGGCATATTTTTCGCCCGTAATCAAAGATGAAAAGCTGGGAATAATGATGTCATGATAGTAACAATTATTAAGTGATTTTTTAAAGGAATAACAGTTATCCGACAGTAATGCTGCTTCTTTTGCAGAGGATAGGGCCATGTAGTTCTCTATAGCATCATCGCAGCATCAACATTTGAGTTGAAAGTGCGATGGTGCGATGGTGCGATAGTGCCATGACGATGATGCAATGGCGTGACTATTCGATGACAATGGTGTGATGGCACGATAATGGTGATGACGATGATGAGATGACGCGACAATTCGATGAGTATGGTGCGATGGCACAATAATGGCAAGATGATACGATAGTGATGACACAATGGTGCGATAGTGATGATGCGATGCTCTATCGCATCATTGTTTCTTCTTTATCGCATCATCGTCATAGTGCCATCGCACTTTTGACTGTTTTGCGCATGCGCAAGAGAGAAAATGCGATGACGATGACGCGATAAAGAACTAACGATGATGCGATGGAGCATCGTATCATCGTGCTATCGCCTTATCATGTACAATGTATAATGAACAATTCTGCTGCAGATGTACATGTTTTATTTGAATCACCCACATTTTTATGCACAACTTTGATACCACTGGTGCTGATCTAGGGAAACAAAAAGGTGTTTACGTTATGATGAGCTTAATATGCTTAATGGCCTGTCAGGACAATCCATTACCGTGTTATTTTGGGTAGAGCTCTCTCTCTCTCTCTCTCTCTCTCTCTCTCTCTCTCTCTCTCCTGATGCTGCTATTTGTTCTTGAACTATACCATCAGTTAAATAAATAGTATGGAGAAATTACTTGGACTAAAATATTTTTAGTAAGCCTTATAGGAAAATGGATTGCAAGTTAAACTGCCCCACTTAATTTAAGTTTGTGTGTATGTTGTATGAAAAAGATTAAAATTAAATTCATTCTTCAATGAAGTTATAGAATTTAGATATATTAATATTTAATTATTTCTTTACATCCATTTTCTAGATAAATGTCAATGATGGAAGAATTTTGCAAGATGTTACCAAAAGTGGTAAGGAGATTATCCCAAATTAGTATAGCAGTTGTTATTAGTATTACTGTACATGTAGTATTGCAAGTTATAATTGTAGTATTAATGATTTTGAATTATTATTAGTACCCAGTAGATATTAATCATGTTATTAAGATGAGATATCAATTCATTAAACTGTTAGAGATGTGCATTTGGAATCTATAAGCACACACTCATAAGTAAACCTTTATATTAATGCCAATGTAACAAAAAATAAAAGCATATAAAAAGGAAAAATGCAAGATATTGCAAATGACTTTGATTGCTTAAGATGTACAAATCGCTGTCCTAATTTAAAGATCTGCAGTTAACAATTTTGCAAATATCATTCTCCTTACTAGTTTTATTTTTAGCTCTGCTGAAAACAGAGTCCTGGCTGCAAGCAGGCAAATCGCCGATGTTACTATAAACAGCACAACTTCAAAAGTAAACAAACAAGAGGCCCATGGGGCCACAACAATCACCTGAGCAACAATGGGCGTTCAAAAGATATTGTGCCATATGGTCCCTCAGTAGAATAACAAAAACAAATATTGTAATGCATTTTACACTTATTTTTGCATACACGTAATCTTTGACATTGTACCTTTATGAAATACTATTTTTTTTACCATAATAAGAAAATCCTACGCAAGATATAAAACTAAACATTTGGTAGGGGTACACTGTTAAGTTGTTAACTTCCAATTCCCTATATTATCGTTCTGCACTCCCCCCCCCCCACACACTTTGTAAAGCGATCAAAATATATGAGAGCATATAGGTATATTTTTTTCATCAATTACTTACTAGTTATTGTATTTTAAAAAAATAATAGTTATTGTTTTTTATTCAAAAAATCCTACATGCATAGATGTGAAGAAGAAAATTGTACCTCAATGTGCTCAATTCCTCAAATTAAAAACATTCAAAAATTTTATTTGTCTTCTCCATTATAATAAAACGCCTGTTATTTACTTCGCGTACAAACCAGGATAATTTTCCGCTGTGATATTTTCTTAGGAATAGCGATAATTACTTTATCCCCGCAACAGAAATGTGTAAGAACTATGGAAACTGTTTTAAAGATGTCGTTTTCAGACGGGGTCACGTGACCCCGTCTATTGGTTTACTGTCATCCAAAGTCTCAAACCGGGAGGCACGCTTAGAACACATGAATTTAGTCTATGCGTAAGAAAATAGTGCAGAAAGTTTTCATGCATTTCAGTAAATATGAATTTTAAAAACACGCATTAAATCTTTTTGAGTCTTTTGTGTATAAACACAATTTTAGAAAATGAACAAATAGTTTTATTGATCAAAATGTTCTTGCTTTAGTTCAAATGTGGAATGAGTTACGTAACTGAATGCACAGCGCCGTTGACGATTCAGTTGGTGTACGAGCTCATTAATCAATATAAGAGGTTGACGGTGGAATCGAAATTAAAGTTCCCAAACGCAATGTGCCATTTTTGAAAAGTTGTGAATTTTATTTTGACAATCTTTCACCTTAATACTACCAAACTTCATGCGCAAGCCGAAGTTAAAATCGGGACGGGTTATACACAGATGTTTTACAAATTAAATTGGTGTTTCATTGGCTTCCAGTCTACTTGCGGTATGACTGCTGTTCGTCTCGAAAGGAATTTTCTAGTTTTATAGATTTGAAAAGCAGTTGACTGAATTCAGAGTATGATTTTTAATGAAACGAACGGTTGTATGGAAGATCGTGTAGTTGATGCACGAGTTTACACAAAAAAGTAGTAAGCGAATTTATTTTGCCTATTAATTTCATATGAATCGCTGCAAGAAATTTGCGACAGACAAGTCGGTCTAAAAAATCAAAATAACTACCGTGACGAACTTTCTTATTGTTATAGCACTTGAAATAATCTTATTGTAAAAAGAAATATCTAAGGTCAGGTCCCTGTGTTTGTTATCGGTATACAAATGTTAATTGTGTTCGGTTATTCACCTGTTTGAGAGTTTTCGGAGTTTTTATCAACCTTGTATAACAGATACCGTCCGACTTGTGGATTTTCCCTTGGATCACAAAATTAGATAAATCTAATTATTTAAACTATCTACCGAAATAGAGTTGTTTTGATTTTCCCGGTTACATGTAGTTTTTAAATTTTTTTCTTGGTGTCTTATCTTACATAAAACACCGTTGTGTCAATTTTCAACAATTATGAAGAACAGTCCCGGCCGGGATTTAGTAAAATTTAGACGAAGTATCAGACAATTGGAAAAAGCCGAATTTTAACATACTAGATTGAAAGAACTAATTCAAACTCATAATTTTTGGAACATATTCGTGGAAAATGTGGACAGTTACAAATTCATACTTTCAAGACCCCGTCTTTCAGTACTCTCAGTACTTTGATTATTTACTGGTGTCTGAAAAACTATCAAAATTGATGTAGATTTCACATTATTTATTGTATAAAGGGGGGGGGGGCAGAGAGTAGGTATATACAGAATATCATTCTTTTATTTTGTAAAGTTTGTACAAGTATTTAACATACTCTAATTCATATAGAATTTCTAATGTTCAACCAAAATTTCAGCGTCAATCGTAGAATTATAAGCAAGATACAGAGCTCACAGTTCGCCTAGGTTTGAGTCATATTTTGTTCACATGAGTTTATTACATTCAGCTTAAGATTTTTAACTTGGTATTTCCTATTCAGCATTTCAAATGGAAAAAAAGAATGGCCTAAGATTTTATATTCTTTTATTCACTCAAGACCAGTTCACTGGTATTTGAGATTCAAAATCAGTTTATACAAATGTACACAAACACAGTTAATGATCACATGTACAGTAGGAGTAATAATGGCGAAAAAAGGTTAAGTTTACAATACAATAAGTTGTTAAAGATGGATTCTTGAAGAACAAACTTTGAAAATTTTCTTAATAAATATTGATAATTTTTTTACTTTTTTAATCTTTAGTTTTTAAGATCTGTGTACAAACATAGAATTGTGGACAAATCTCTGTATCTTGCTTATAATTCGAAGCTTAACACTCAAATATGGTTAGTAAATAGAAATTGTAAACAATTAAACACAAGAAACATGCACTATAACAAATAAAGAACACAATTTATTTTTTCGAAATGAATCATATATATACATGTATATGTACCTACATATTTCCGTCAGCGATTTTTTTTTTGATACATCAGATTTTGCTTAACTTGCGCAGGTAAACAGTTAACTGTTTGATTTACCGAAGTCTCTGTTTGATTTTATACGTCAATTCCAAATACACATTATCTTGCAGCAATATTTACAGCGAATACAAATATACTGGTCCATCAAATATCCTGAAATTTTAATGAAATTGGCAGATTAATAACTGCCAATCTTTTGTTTTAGCCAGGCCAAGTCTTGCCTACCTATTTTACTGGATGCCGAACCCGAAGCTATTAAACTGATTGAAACACTATTATTATTTTCGTAATAACTCAGATTTGAAACAGAATTAGCCCTTAATTTTTGCAATTTATATTTTCCTTCCAATAAGGATTATTTATGCTAAACTACGTTGAATTGGAATCAGTAGTTCTAGAGAAGTAGATTTTTAAAAATGCACCCCCCCCTTTTTTTTACAATTTGAAGGTTTTCTCCGCTTTGAATACAGATCGGACTTTTATTTCTGCAATTTATATTCGCCCTCCCATACGGATGCTTTGTGCCAAATTTGGTTGAAATTGGATAAGCGGTTTTAGAGAAGAAGTTCAAAATGTAAAAAGTTTACAGACGGCCAGACAGACGGACAGACGGACGCGGACAAAATGTGATCAGAATAGCTCAGGTGAGCTAAAAACCGAACAGCGTCCAAGTAAAAGCTTCTGCTATGCCAAATAGTTACACAAAGAGCCACATTTTGTCTAGTCTCGCATATCCCAGACTCTCGCTTTCGAGAATCTCACATGAGCAATCCTCGAGAGAGTGAGTCTGGGATATGCGAGACTACATTTTGTCAAAAGTGTTTTTTTGTTTGGTTTTTTTTGTTTTTGTTTTTTTTTTGTTTTTTTTTTATTTCAAGAGAATTGTTTTTTTTTAGTTTTCTTATCAATTATGTGTTTAAAAAACAAGACTGCATTTTGGACACATACAATGCACTTGAATCTCCATTTACTACTTTGCCGCGCATTGAAGAAATGGGGATTGAATTTATAACACTTGTTGCAAAATTCAAGGCAGCAACTCATGAACTGTCGAAATTGTTTCTACTAGACAGAGATATTTTTGTTTATAGTGACTGTCGCTTACAAAATTTGGTCACACTCTGACACTTTGCCGGCATTAATAGCACGAGAGAGAGAGAGGTTCATTTGTCCATGTCACCAGGCCCTACCTTTAATTTAATTAGAGGTCTGTGTTTGCTCTGCACCTGTTCTTGGGATTTGGTGATCACTGTTGTGTCCATTTGAAACATCCGGCAAATTTTTCTATTTGTGCACGCATTGCGTCTTGCTTTACTTCTTTTACAATGCAAGAACAACCTCATTTAAATCTTTCATTAAACGTAGATTACTAAAAATGTTTTTCTCCTTTTGCCTAAAAAAAATTATACAGTTACAAACATATTGATTCAAATCAGGTTTTCTTCAAACATGCGTAAGAATATTAATTGGAAGTATAATTTGCCTACTAAACGTAATGCTTATTCATGCCGTGCTATTTCGGAAATCAACACAACCGTTCTCTTTGTAGTTTATTGCATACAGTGTAATAGTTTCGTATTACATTAACATGGCTGACCAATTATATCACATGCCGATCATTCCTTTAAAAGGAATACCTGTTTCTTTTTTTTTTTATTTTGAGCACTGTTTGTTAAGCACATGCCATTCTGAAGACGGACGTGCGGATGTACGCATTCTGGATATTTAAATAAAATGTTAATTATAAGGAATCTATGATCTTCAGCAAGAGGCCTTATGTGATCAATATTATATTTTATTCATGTTATCAATAAAAAATAATGACAATCTAATAGATTCCTTCAGTTCCACTTTTCAGAATCGTATGCATTCTATAAAAAATATAGGGCTGCAATCAATTACCAGGTAAAAACTGACGAAATAAGATGCAAATACTTCGACATATGTTTTATTAATACCGGATTTTATTATACCTGGATGATTTCAACGAAGGTCAGCGTGAAAACTTTAAAATAAACATGTAAATCATGGTAATGCCGATTAACGTTGCAATAAACACTGATTAAATAATAATATTATACGTTTCATATTTTGAGAAAAACGTATTGGCCTCTGTTCTCTAAACATCTCCCTAGTACTCATTTGATGCAATAAGCTTCTAAATTGAAGATATAATTAACACTGTACGCTTTGTGAGCTGTGTGAAACATTCTACACTCTGATTAAAGGGGGATGGTCCCGATTTTGGTCAAAAATCATTTTTTCGATTTAAAAGTTTACAATGTTTCATCAAGGCATTCTAAATAGGCAACCCAAAATTTCAAAATGATTTCTTTAGTTTTAAGAGAGTTACAGAGCTTACAATTCTTTGCTATGTAAACACAACTTTTGTTTACATTTTGAATGTTAAACTGAAAATTCCAGTTTTAGTCCTAAAATGAATGTGTTAAACGTTAGAAACTGTTTATTAATGCTTAAAATGAATGATAAGATAGACAAATCTGCTTGAATAAGAATTTTTACTGGTATATTGAACTTACATGTATGTAAACAAAATCAGGGCACGAGCCTTGTTTACATGACAAAGAGTTGTGAGCTTTGTATCTTGCTCATAACTCTATGACTGACTCTCAAACTTTACTTGATCATTAGAAATACATTCCTAAAGCATTGTAAATAATAAAAATATTAAAATTAAATTTGACCAAAATCGTGACCTTTAAAAAAGCTACAAGCTTCATCCTCTCTCTCTCTCTCTCTCTCTCTCTCTATCTCTCTCTCTCTCCAAAATGTCATTTAAATAAAAGAAAAATAGTACGATTATTTTTAGCCTAAACATCGTGGATACTCATATTTCTGAGTTCTGCGAAAAATGCGTCATTCCGAAACCGAAACTCTACACGCATAGGTCAACAAATATAAAGCCTTAAAAAAGAATTGGTCGGTGTTGCTTTCAGCAAGTACAACACCACTTGGGATTAACGCAAAGAAGCTTGAGAATCTTATTCCATAGGTATGTAATTTGTTTTTATACATAGGCATGTAGTACTGTGTAAAATCATTATTGTTCTTAGAGGGGGTGCAATACCCGTGAGTTTGTGGGTAACCCTTGCCTAGAATTTTATTTACATAATATAACTTACTACCAACGAAATTACGACCCATGAACCAGGAAATCTTTGGCTACCCACGGACAATGATTCCACAGTAAATATTCATGTTTGAATCATGAAAATTGAATGAAATTTCAATATCAAATGTGCATCCTGTAAACTGTAATGTCTTGCAGCTATTGTGAAACAAATCAAAATTAGATGCCTTAATAGTTATGTAAAAAAGAAAAATATTTTACAGATAAGACAAAATCAGAAATTTAAACTGAAATTCTCAGTTCCATTATTATGATTTTGTCTTCTGTTTCTGTTGTTCATTGTTGTATCTGCAAGAACGCTGATCCAGGGGCTACAAAAATTGAAAATGATTTTTTGACGGATTTTGACGAAGATTAATTTGAAAATCCTGATAATATGCCTTGATATTATAAAGTTGCCAACAAACGATCAGTTACCACTGGTGGAATAAAATTATGTAATTTACATAAAGAAAATAGGATCCTGTTTTGTTTTGAACATATTTTATTGATCTCTTTATTGACTCAACAAAAGGATCAGAAACAAGTTCTAATAACTTACAAGTTCCTCTCCTTAATCCTGTACGAGTTTATAAAACCGCCTACAGTTTGGGTCATAGAAAACATCTGAAAAAATAGTGGGTTTTTTTTCAGGGGAAAACACAACCTTATTGCTTGCTCTCTCTCTCTCTCTCTCTCTCTCTCTCTCTCTCTCTCTCTCTCTCTCTCTCTCTCTCTCTCTCTCTCTCTCTCCCAAATGTCATTAAATAAAAAAGCAGACACTTAATTTCTGATCGTAAACATCATTTAGACTCAAATTTCTGAGTTCCACGAAATTACATCATCCCAAATCGAAATTTTACACGCAAGTATGAACATATTTAAAGACGAGACGCCCTAGGAGAAAGAATTTGCCGATGTTACTTTCATCAAGTACATCACAAAAGAGTAATGGTAAAGAACGTGGAGAACCTTCTTATTTAAAAATCACATAGGCATGGTCATTATACATCTAGTAAATGAAGTTGAATGGAGTCCTAATAGCAAGGGTGGATTTTCTAAATTATGATGCACATCTGATATATATTGTAGTTATGTAAAACAAGTCAAAATTAGATATCTCAAAAGTTATGAAAAAGAAGAATCTTTTGTCCGGTTTTTACGTTATCAGTTATTCAAATTCAAATTCTCGTTTTGATTAATGATACAATTAGAATTTCATTTCAATTTATTTCTACTTTTGTTTTCCATTTTCAAGGTATATGTTACATTTATATATTTGTTCATGTTGGTTGGCATTTCTAATTTCGATTTGATTTGTTTTAGTTCCGGAACCTTTGTATGAAATCACATTTTGATTAAAATGATATTTTTTAAGGTTTCCAAGAAATGCTATTAGAAATTTTAAAAATGATTTGATCCTTGCTGGTTATTTCAAAATAGCGTTTACTTACAAAAACCCATCAGATAACCTAAGTGTATATACATACCTGAATAAACTCTATATATGACCTTAATCAGACCATTTCTCCAAAACAGGATTTATTTTACTCGTGACTATTTTTCAGTTTAAATTATTCGGAAAATTCATCAATACCTTTATCAATTATTGAGTACTTTTCGTTTGTTTAAATTATTTGAAATCGCATTATGCATTATTATTCCGTTTGTAAGCGTATATATAGCAACGTTTTATTGCATTTATTTGTAGTGGGGAAAAAACTGTGAAGTTTGTACAATGTCCTCCGGTTGAAAATTTGCATTGTCAGAATTAATTCTACGTTTTTGAATAGCAATAAAGAAAAATGTTGATTTAAAAAAACCGAAATCGTAATAAATGAACATGTGCCCCTAGAGTTATGTTTATCAATGCAATCAACATGTTGATTTTAACATTTTATAACATCTTGAGGTACCAGTTGAGCTTATTCATCCAAATGAAATAATATGCTAAAAAGTACTTCAAAATTACTTGAGTCTTTATCTGTAAAATAAAATGAGTTAAACAACAAATCAAATCCGTTGCTTTGGTTTTTTTAAATAATCATTTAATGTCACCTCAATGATTCTAAATAATAAGTTATACTGCACATATATCCTAAAAGTATGGGTACTAAAAGTATCTATACTACTATATTAAAATAATAGACTCGAATATTTGGGCTTTAATACCGATAAATCGGAAGAGTAATGTCTTTTGCTTTATATATTTTAAACATCAGTGGTACTTGAAGATTACCAAGTTTTTCTTATTTTTTCTCAATCAAGCTTTGTTAATTAATAATCAACGAAAATTACTCAAAAAATTCCGGAAATCATCTGAATTTTTTGGATTTTACAATTTTGCACATGCGCATTACATTCACGCTGAATCACGGGAGGCTCTTTTTTATGTTTCCACACTATCACTTTTGCTCGGATAATTTCAGAAACGATAAAACAAATGCTTGTAAATTTTCATTGGAAATTTTTTTTCTGTTCATCAAAGAAAATACGGGAGATAATTCTCACACAGTGCATTTACTATAAAAAAAAATCCGGAGAGTTTCAAATGTCAACATGGTGAATAAAAAACATTGCTGAAAAAGTTGAATTCTGCAATTATAAAATTAAACTTTTCGAAGAAAGGTATTTATAGCTTTCAAATGGTTTGTTATGAACACTTTGACTGTTATTTTCAATGGAACTTTATTGATTTTCTCCAAAATGGTTTTGGGGCGATTCTGCAATTTTCTGCTACATTAATTACGAGTATATGGAAGCATAGACAAACTTTTGTCTCTGATGGGAGGGGCATTTTAACTGTGGTGAAGGCTTTTCCCGAGACACAGATTATTCCAAATCAGCAGAGTGTAGTGACATTAGTGTAAGATTAAAACTTGGTTATGCAAATGTCAGCAATATACGGTGTGTCGATGTATCTATTTCGTAAATGTCAGATATCATATGCAATGTCAACCCGTGCACGCACGGGTCAAAGTCAAGTTGAGTTATAAAAGATACAGTGCTTTTCATAACTCATACTTTTAATATACCTATTAGAAGTAGCTGTTTCTCTTAACATATCGAATTTTAGTTTTTTCTTTTACTTTCGCATGTTGTGGAAATATTGAACGAAAACAAATGCAAATGTATTGTAGAAACTTTGATCATGTGTTACTGTAAGTTGTTATATAATTTTCAACCATTAAATTAGGAATGCTAACGAGAACTGGAGTACTTGACTATCACTCGTTCATTCCAATCATCGGATTAAATGTTCTAAGTCGAATACTCGCAAATATTATTTTTTAAAAACTCTAGCCCCTGCTTTTAACCACTAAATTTGTACGTTGTATTACGTATTTATATGTAAAGTTTACTTTTAATCTAAGAATTTAAAGGGTTCATACTTCTAAAATAATTATGATCTATATTAATGAAGATTGCATGTTTAGTATCAGACATTCGGCGAGTTCTAATTGTTGCGCAGACAATACGCTTCGCACTACTTTGTTACATGTAACTACGTTATACAGTGACAGCTATACTATGAATGTGTAAATCAATTTCATATTTTGATGCATCTTTCCTGAGATTTAAACTTTTGTACAGTGACATAATTATTCAATCATCTATTATATACAGTCATAATTATTCAATCATACTTAAATTATTTTAATCGGGAAGTACTCTAGCCTCGCCTTCTATAAAAGTAAAGTTAAGCTACATACAACAAAACATTATAAATTATGCTATTTGGTGCATGCTGTAGTTTCGGCATAACATTACCTTATTTCATAATACTGACAGTTTATCACATGCCGATCATTTCTTTAAAAGGAATACTTTGTTTCTGTAATGTTTACCGACGACTTTACAATTACAGCACCTTTGAACTTATATGTGCATATGGCATAGAATCCCGATCCCGATTTAGATAAACCTGTGCTTGCCTGGTTCCCTGAGCTACCCATCACGCACAGGAACTAGGCTAGCTCATGCGCAGGTTGAATTTTCCCCATAGCATCCGGTTTAACCTCGCTTATATATTTTCTGCGTGGACCTCAGGGTCCATGCAATTAGTTAAAAGCATCACAATAAAAAAACAAGACATTTGCTGACAGATATTTCGATAAAATACCTTTTTGATTTATTTTAAAATTATATGCATCAATTACATATAATCATTAGTTTATAAATGTTTTAACTTAAATATACGGTGTACGTGACAGTTACATTCATAAATATGATTTGAAATGGACACACAGTTTGAACCTAATTTGTTCGAGTATAATTGGCATCCCTACATAAAATCTAACGAGGTGTGGGTTTTTTTTGTGGGTTTTTTCTTTTTACATATGAATATAAATCTTTAACATTTTCATGAAAATGAAACATTATTTTATGCCATTGGCTGTCTAATTTAAAAAAATATTAACAATTTAATGCTATGTATTACATTTTAAGTTATATACTATTGCTCTATTTCATTTATTCAAGATTCGAGTTAGAACCTTAAACAAATATATTTTGCATAATTTCAATAAGGGGGAAAATCTTAAAATATACCCTTGGAATCAAACTTTAAAAAAACCCCAGTTTGTTTCTCCTCAGTATAGATGTGATTTAATATTTACATTTATCAATTATCACTACCAAAAGTGCAGATATATCCTATCACAATGTAGCAATATGAAAGTTATATGAAAAATTGTTTCATGAAAAATGAAAACGATAACATTGATAACAAACATGTTTCAAACGATGGCATTAGACACACACATTGTTAGATACAAACCATTTGAGTACATCTCAAAAGTAATTTTGTATAGGCTATTATTATTGGTAGCAATTTATTCAATTAAAATGTTGTTTACCATCATCAAAGTACTGCAGCGGGAATAAACAGATATAAAAATTCGCATTTACATTTTAATAAAATGTTATCGTTTCAATTTACTATAATAGTTTTTGTACTTTACAGAAAGATGGGTGATCATTATATGTCTGAGTCAGTGTATGTTGGAATGTGTCACAAGATAGGGACCCCACAACAGGTGGCCTCAAGGAGAGAAAGATTTGATAATGGTGAGTTGATGGCGAATCAACTAATGAAAAATCAGCTTAAAATTCGTGTCATGTTGAGTGGGAGTCAAAAGGAAGGACTAAGACTACCTGGGTCAGACATCGACATTATGTTTTGGCCAAGTGACTTTCGAGTATTATGGAACTTTTCCCAGTTTGAGTTTCGGACGTTTGGCACACAGATCCCAGTTATCTCTGACTGTTCTGAGAGCCCACCAGGTTTCACTCTACTTCGACTCCCGATCGAAATTCTCCCCTTTATAAAGATTCCGTCCGAAATTTATATTGATGACGCAATAAAATATGTTATGGATGCCTGTATTTTGGCATAATAGTAAATTTCTGCTGTCAAGTTCTAAATACAGGGAAATAAGGAAAAAATATCTTTTCCTGGTTCTTCAACACATGGGCCTTGTAATACTGGGACACTGGGCAGTGGATTAGAGTACGATGAGGTTTATTGTTTCATCAGTGAATTCTGGCCTCCTTCTGCCTTCTCATGGATAGACAGATGCCAAGTATGGCCTCAATCTCATGTTGTCAATGACATCGTCAGAAGTGGATGTCACTTTGTAGCAATAGGTCACAAACTTGGAAAGCAAGTAGACAATGAATGGAGAATTTCTTTCACACAAGCAGAATACAAACTTGTGTATTCAATGAATCATACACAGTTCTTAGCTTATGGTATGCTGAAACTGTTCTTAAAGGAAATTATTAATAATGACGTTAGAGACGAAGATAAACTGCTGTGTTCCTACCACATGAAAACGGCGGTCTTCTGGGCCATACAACAGAACACATTACCTTACTGGTGTCCAGAAAATGTGTTGGTCGGGTTCTGGGTTTGCTTTAAACTCCTTCTAAAATGGGTGTATGAGGGGGTTTGTCCAAATTTTTTCATCCCACAAAACAATATGTTTTTGAACAACATATTTGGTGAAGCTCAAAAAAGATTATTTATGCGCTTGTATGGATTGTATGAGAAGGGCGTTGCATTGTTGCTGTGCAGTTCCTCCATGAGAACTTCTATAATCAATGTGCTTTGCAATCCAAGACGCATGGTCCGCATAGATGAGCAGAATTTGATACCTGAAGTTGAACTTGATATAGAGTTATTTCATGATATGGTGGAAATTGATGTTATCCATCCATCAAGCTTGCGGCAGTGTTTAAAGGTGTTGCGCATTGCTGAACCGTTGATAAATTACACCCACACACAAAGTCAACTCGTCCTGCTACAAAAAGTTTCAAGCACGATTTTTCAGGGTGCCGCATTTTACTTAAACAATATGTACATTGATAAAGGCCTCAACAAGTTTACGTATATTGCTGACAAATTGGCATGTCACTTATTGAAATGTGCAGTCATGTGTGGGTTTTCCTCTGGCATGCTGTACGTTGCAATGCATTTTTACAGGACATGCAGATATAGGAAAGCGGTATCTGTTTTAGAGATGGCAAAGGCAAAGTTGGCACAGCCATGGCTGATATACAAGAGAAATGTAGACCAGGAGAGATACAAATACGCTGTAGGGGGACAGGCGCTACCAATAAAGATGAGAAAGGCTCTAGCATGGGATATCAAACTCAATCATAAAATCTGTTATATTGAAGAGTTAGTACCCGAACAACAGCCTGGAAGGGAAGACCACACCCCTTTATTGTACATCCCACCCTGTGTGTTGTTACACATGCTAGAGTGTTTGTGATATAGACATGTTGACACAATGCGAGCCCAAACAGCTCTAAATGAGCTACAGGTCCTAGTCCACCATGATCAGGGACACTTTGTACCCGAACAACTTAGGGACATCTCATGGGAGATCCTTGGAATATGTCAACAAATCAGAGGAGACCTCCGAGCTGCCATGTTCTCATATGAACAGTCACTCATACAAAAGCCATTCAATAGAATACAATCAGCTACAAGAAAGAGAATCCAAGATATACATACTTTGTCGCGATTGTATAGTGGTCTTTGAGTCAGATAGAACGAAAACACATCTGAACGCTTTGACTGGTTTATCTAGACTAATTTGAACATACACATATTATCATAACGTAACCATGACGTCATACTATGATGACGTCATAATAGCAATGTCTCACAACGTCACATGCACCTTGACGTCTTATAAGATATTTACCAACATACTCCGGGCCGCAAAATGTACAAAATCACAATTTACAAAAATTAAAAGTTCATAATAGGTTCGCGTTGTGTCTTGAAAATATTTCACTTCTCAACTCTGGCTCAGTAGCCCTTTTCACAAAAAAACTTACGATTAATTTTTATCGTAAGTGAAAACTTAAGTTTTTATTCATTTTCACAAAACATCTTATGAGATTCTTACGTGTAAAATTTGTCGTAACTTTACGATAGCACATACCCTCTCGTAAGTATTTCAAAACTGTAAATAATAATCGTATTATGTAACATAAGCAAAAAAAACCAGCAAAATTTAATGTTTTAAGTCGCATCATACCATTATTTCGCATTATATAGCAGTTATTGTTGAAAAAATACACAAATAAATCCTCCAAAAATTTTTACGGCAAATTTTTCTCGTAAGATTTTCCTACGTCACACTAAACACACATTGTGATTGTGACGTCATATTTTGATTTCTACTACACCACACTGATTTCACTCGATGTAAGTGGTATATAATTTCAGTTTTGCATCTTTTTTTATGAGAATGTTGGTTAATTTATATGTTTCTCCTGTTTTATAAGAATTATTAAGTGAATTCAAATCGTTGCTAGGGAAAGGATAACTCGTAAGTAAATTCTTAAGTGAAACCTGTTACGAATGCGTTCGTGAAAAGCACTTAAGATTTCTCGTAAGATATTCTTAAGTTGAAATCTTACGCAAAACCTTAAGTTTTTTTGTGAAAGGGGCTACTGATTTTCATATTTTGGGAAAGTCAGTATGTTCTTGGACCAATTCTCCAAACTTGAATTCGTTGAATGTAGCTCCTGTTCTATTGTGGTAATGTCTCTGATGAATAATGTTTTCTCCAAATGCTCTATAGAAGTTGAATTTCTCCAAGTTGTTATTAGTATATGGATCCAATTTCCATAACTGTGTCATGAAGCATGACTTTTGTTTCATGATCTCCTCTAAAGTAGTAACATTCTTTCCCATCTCCAGATTGATCACTCGTAGTTCTAGTTCATCAAGGTAGTGTCTCAAGTCTGCTGTATCTTTGTTTGCCATTTCCTGTGATGTGGTGAAGGTCTCACTGCATGGTTCTACGTTGGATTGAATTTTCAGCATTTGTGCTTGAAGCTGGTTGTTCAGATCTTCTAGACTCTTCATTTTCTGTTCTAAATCTGAATTTTCTCTCTGGATTTTCTGGATTTTTTTACTCTTGAAAGATGACTTTCTTCTAAGTTTGAAGTTCTCTCTCTTTAAATGCAAAATCTCTGACTTAAGCTTTTCCACCATATCTTCTTGTTTTTGGTCTTCCTTCTCTTCATTATCGACTGTGTTGAAAGCTGACTTTTTTGTCTGATTTGTTCTTGTCTCAGCAGTTTCTCTCTACTGTAGTTTGGTATTCCGTTTGTTTGTCTCCTTGGATATGGATACTTTCTCTTCCTCTTTACATCGATCTCCATTCAGCTGTTTTGAGTAATGTAGTTGGATTGACTACTCTAGTAGAAGTAATTCTGTCTCTTTTGTCCTCTCTAAATTTTTGACTGAGCTCTTAGATGATTGTTTCAGGAAATGCGACTTGTAACATATGCTGGTGTGGTGAGTCTTCTTACAAATCCTGCATTTGAAACGTGACTGACAATTATCAACTTTGTGTTTCCCTAAACAGTTGAAGCATACTCTTTTTTCTTTTATGATGGATATTCTCACTTCACAATCTTGAATAATATGGCAAGTTGTTGGCGAATGGTTCCCATTGCAGAATAAACATAGCTTAACAAACTTTTGTGGCTTGTTAATCTTTTTATTATGATTGACCCAGCAACCAAGTTAGCTGCTGGAATGAATTCCTGGCTTGATCTTAGATTGGTAACCTGTCCAGCATCTTGAATGCATGGTTCTACCTTTACAGCTCTACTTAGTAGTTGTGAATCCCAGATATAATCCTCATCTTTTTTGTCCACAGTATAATGAGTCTTAGGGTTTCCTGGGTTACCTTGTGACATGTCATTGCATTGCGCAAACTCTTGTGCATTTACATTTAAATTGATGGATGTAGATTGATGAACATTCTCTAAAGTCTTGGTAGATGAAGCGCTCTTTGTCAGTTCTGCTAATCTTAGTCTTAAATGGAACATGTACTCAACTGAATCTCTGTTCTCCATTTGGATCTCTTCTTCACTGGATAATTCTTGTAGGATCTGGCTGTTGAGTTTCTCTAACGTGTCTTGTTTTTCCTCCAGTATCGCTATTATAGTTTCTGTATCCTCTGAATTGTTTTCCTCTAAAAAGGATTCTTCCAATTTTCTCAAAAGTCTTGTTACAGCACTTCTTTGTCCTGAACGAACTGCTCTAAGTTTAGAAGTCATATTCTCTCCGTTTGGTCACGGCACCAAAATGTCGCGATTGTATAGTGGTCTTTGAGTCAGATAGAACGAAAACGCATCTGAACGCTTTGACTGGTTTATCTAAACTGATTTGAACATACACATATTATCATAACGTAACCATGACGTCATACTATGATGACGTCATAATAGCAATGTCTCACAACGTCACATGCACCTTGACGTCTTATAAGATATTTACCAACATACTTACTTATACGGATTTTTACTGACTGTATACGAGGCATTTTCGGGTTTTAACAATTACGAGGCGCCTCCTGTGGATTATTAATGAAGGACCTGTCAACAGTTCCTAAATAGTCCCTTGTCTGCCCTGAAATCACACCAAGAGTCACTTAAACAAACTTAATTCATACAGTAGAATAACATATAAATGTTAGCACGGACAGTGGGTCAGTGATGTTGCTGGAAGCTTTTCATTTTTATTTATTCCTAAAAAAAATTTAACTGTATAATGCTTTTTTTTCAATATATGATTCTTAGGTTGTTCAAAATCAGCTAATAAGAGAGTGCAATGCAATACACCTCCAAATATACTATAAAATATCCACACATCCCGATCGAAAAATGAAAAGATTTGATATAAGATTCCGTGATTATATATGTACGTGATGCAGTCATGTCGAATATAGTCTGAGCTGATACGATAATACAGTGTTCCATCATTGTTTACATGTACATTACTCTGTTTACCTCTTCGAACTACCGCATGATTCATTTGCGACAACTGTTTCGATATAATCTTGTTTTATTGTTTTAAAACGCGCTAAAATATACTGACGTATTTTAATGTGTACTGCGTCATTAGTTTCAGAGAGTGGTGATACGGAATCGGAAAACCACAATGTGGTGATCCGAAAAATCGGATCACATTCTGTAAAATTGAGAGTGTCAAGATGGGGAAATTGATGGGTATATAATACAGTGTACCATCATTGTTAACATGTACTTATATACCACATGATTCATTTGCGACAATTGTTTCGATATAACCTTGTTTTACTGTATTTTTGTAGCGTTTTGTGATTTTTAGATTGTTGGATATCTACTATTTGGAGATCTACGATGAATGATTCATAAAGAAATGGTGTTAATTTCATTCGATATGATATTCACACTGCATGCGCGGATCTTAAAAGGGGGGGGGGGGGTGGCAAACACAATTATTCTTTGGACCCCCCTGGAAAAATTTTCTGTATCTGCGCATGCACTGGATTCTATGGTGGCATGGATCTGCCACCACTTGTCAGATAATTTTGCGACTTGTCAAATGATTATGTCGACTTGCCAGATATTTATGCCAACTTGTCAGATCTTTATGTTGAGTTTTCAGAAAATTATCATATTGACTAGAAACTCAATATTTTGTTGTCAAAGCGTGTTAGTGCCACTAATTGTCATTAACTTGTCATCATATTATCTGACAAGTCGACGTAAAGATCTGACAAGTCAATATAATTATCTGACAAGTCGACATCAAGATCTGACAAGTCGACAGAATGATCTGACAAGTGGTGGCAGATCTATGCCACCATAGGATTCATAGTTTACTCCGCCTTTAGAGAAGTAGTGATGATCTTTTAATTGGCTTTTTTCAATGTAAATATTTTATCTGTATTGACGTTTAACAAAAGTGATTTTTTAATTTGTTTCGGATGTATGATTACAGAAGTAACAATACATAATGAACTATCAACCAAGCATACACTGCAGTGTATGTATTCATATATCGCATGTTATGATGATGCATTTTCCAACTGTCTCTGCAATGATTAAAATATTTTTCGTAAAAAATTTGTTTTATTTGGATTTTTAGTACAGGAAATGCAGTCTTGTTTTGTGGGAAGAATCTGTCTGACTAATTAACAGGCATAAATAGCATCGATTCTGAAAGGGCGGACAGACCTACCCCCCCCCCTCAAAAAAATAAAAATAAAAAAATCCTCACAAGCAAAATACCCCCTACATGCTACAATAAGCGACGCGCTGGGAACTCAAAATAACGTCATTGTTCTTCCGAGGTACATTTTTTAACGTTTTTCTTTCTACACAAGCCCCTTTGGAAGAGATGAATACTTATTTCGGAATTAGCTTTTTTGGTGTTTTATTAGAATTGTTTAAGTATTTTAATATTCGAAAGTTGGGGGGGAGGGCTGTCCAGATCCAGACATCTTTAACTTCCTCTAGATCCGCGCCTGCATTACAAGGGGCATTACTCGCGCTCATCAACATGAAAGTGAAAGGAGCGAGGCCTTATCCATGTTCATCTCCACAGGTGTTCATCCTCGAATTCCACCTGCCCACAACTATCTGATTTAGAAAAGACGAAGGTATATAAATTATAAACTTACTGCACGCACTGAATAGAAGTTAACACAATCGATACAATTATAGCTCGAATTTACTTTAAGTTTGTTGATATTTTTTTTTTACAGCACATCAGTACATGTACTTGATTATCTCTTTTCAACCACAGGCACCTGAATTTTTATCAATCAGTCGCTTAACAAGTCATACATTGAAAAATTCTACCACTACTATATGTATTTATATATAGTAGGGGTAGAATTTTTCAATATATGACCTATTAAGCGACTGATTGATAAAAATTCAGGTGCCTGTGTTTCAACGTCCACTCTTCGGTTTTAGAGAATAGAGTTTTTATTGTTAAGGTTCGATCTCATAAATCATCAAACTAATACTAATATTTGTCAACTATATTATATTCTTTCATTTTGAAAAATATATTTTGTATTTTACACCACACATATAGGCATATTTTTCGCCCGTTATCAAAGATGAAAAGCTGGGAATTATGATGTCATAATAGTGACAATTATCAAGTGATTTTTTAAAGGAATAACAGTTATCAGACAGTAATGCTGCTTCTTTTGCAGAGGATAGGGCCATGTAGTTCTCTATAGCATCATCGCAGCATCGACGTTTGAGTTGAAAGTGCGATAGTGCCATGACGATGATGCAATGGCGTGACAATTCGATGACAATGGTGTGATGGCACGATAATGGTGATGACGATGATGCGATGACGCGACAATTCGATGAGAATGGTGCGATGGCACAATTATGGCACGATGATACGATAGTGATGACACAATGGTGCCATAGTGATGATGCGATGCTCTATCGCGTCATTGTTACTTCTTTATCGCATCATCGTCATAGTGCCATCGCACTTTTGACTGTTTTGCGCGTGCACAAGAGAGAAAATGCAATGACGACGCGATAAAGAACTAACGATGATGCGAAGGAGCATCGCATCATCGTTATCGCCATCGGATCATCGTGCTATCGCTTTATCATGCCATTGCATCATTGTCATCGCATTGTCGCCCCATCGCATCATCATCAGCATCGCACTATCGCACCATCACACTATCGGCTCAAACGTCAATGGTTCGATAGTGCGATAGTGAACTACATTGCTCTATCAGGAATACATACAAATGAACGATTAAATTTTTCATAAAACTGTATCTACATCATGGGTCCCAAAAAACTGTATGTCAGTTAACATGTCTGTCTGTTTATGAAATTGTCTTTTTTTCCTTTAATGGCAGAATATGTCAACAGTATTTTATAAAAGTTAATTTGCAACCAGATAGCTATGCTAGTGCGACTTTGATGAGTCAAATATCATGTTTGTGTTGACCTTTGGTGGCCATTAGTACAGTTGTGCAAAATCCCACACATCA